>NC_135752.1:11570403-11770403 GCF_041903045.1 Epinephelus lanceolatus
ATATTCCAGGTGGAGGGACATTTCTTTAATGAAGTAAGGAGGTTAAAACTAAACAACACTGCTGAAGTCTCAAAGGAAGCGTGTTGTTAGCCAAGTCGTCTACATGCAATTATTAGTCGATTAATTGATCAACAGCTGCAATTATTTCCAGTATAGATTAATCATTTTACTTTCTCAGCCAAACATGCCAACCATTCCAGCTTGGAATTTGATGCTTTTCATGTCATGTATGACTTAGACACGATATCTTTGGGCTTTGGGCTGTTGGTGGAATAAAACAAAACCTCTGAATACATCTCCATTGGCTGTGGGAAGTATTTCTCACTATTTCCAGACACTCTATAAACCAACAATGATCAAGACATTAATCTGCAGCTTAATCAGTAATGAAAACAGTCCTGATATTCGCCCTGACACCTGCTGACAGCCATGGTGATATTCTTGCCTGCTCTATTCAGCCTCACACTAACTACTTTCTGCCATAATTGCTATTGCTATGACTTTCCTGCAGTTCATAGCCACAACCGGGCTCACTGCTAGCTGTGAAAATGGCAAGAAAACATCCCCGAAAAACATCCTGAACACAGCTGAAAAGCCAATTTCGGGAAAATGGGGGATTGAGGTATTACGGGGTCACATGCAGAGCCAGACTGACGCACAAAAAATCATATTTACCTCACTTTTAAGTGCCCATATTATGACTTTAACTGACAATTTAGGTATGTCTAAGGGACCTCAGGCTTAGCGGAAAGGCACAGTGGGAATAAATCCAGCAAACATTAAGTGTGTAGAGGGGGTGGGTGGATTTAAGGAGGGAGGTATATGCGGGAACTAATGAGGGGTAAAGAAAGGAAGGACAGTTAAGTGGGGGTATCAGGGCTGAAGGTTGAGGTGGATTGTGAAAGGAGGGGGTTGGTAAAGGTCAAAGGTCGGATGAGGACGCAGGTTACCTTCTCCACCTGAGTCAGATCCTCTCTGTTTCTCAGTGACTCTGGCTCCATCCCCTCATGGTCTAAATACTGCACATTCATATTCAATAGCCAGGCTGCTGTGCGGTCCAGCGCACTGGGGTTCACTGGGGAGGGGGCCTAGTGAACACAACACACACACACACACACACACACACACACACACACACACACACACACACACATGAGCCGAGTGCAAGTGACGGGGGGGGGGGGGGGGGGGGGGGGGGCAGGTAGCAATAACAGCACAGAAACAACAGAAATAAGCTTGAAATGCACCAAATCATCTGGACTGAAAGCAGCAGGTGGAATGGATACACACCCCTGTCTTCAAGCTCACGCATACACCAGAGCACACACCTCGTAGCACTGATTTAAACATGTGTGAATGATGTGTACACCTACCGTGTCACACTAGCAGCGAGGAGGGTAAACACTGTAAGATCGAATGAGTGATATTTAAATCAGCCTGTAGGCAGATACTGGCATTTAAGGTATATGCGTGTGAGTGCTTCCATCTGCCAGTAATCTGATGGACAGATGAGTAGAGAAAAATGGCTGTGGGCTGTTACAGTACATGAGAGGAAACGTAGGATGTTTTTACAGCCCAACACATTCATTAGCACTGATGGGTTTTGAAAAGGCTGAAATACTGTCGTGAATATCTGCAAATGGACGAATAAAAGAAAAGGAATTAATTTCTGAGTAAGCCTACAGATAAAATTGATCATAACTTAACTACATTGTTGGCTTCGTACACTCTTAAGTGACTGATGTCAATTCATTGCCAACCAGAGAGAATTAAGATTAAAAACCTAAACTATTCTGGAAAGGAAAAGTCATCTTAAAGCCACTATGCAGAATTTAAATATTCAGACTTTTGCATCCCCCAGTGGAAGTATCAAAAATGTATAATGTTTACCATGTTCACTGTCTTAGTTTAGCACATAGCATGCTAATGTTTAGCAGTAAACACAAAGTACACTTAAAGCTGATGAGAATGTCATCAAGAATTGTTGGTCATAAACCAAAGTATTTGACAAATTTAAATTCTGAGCAGATGATGATGTCATACCACCAAAGTTATCAGTTCATCCCGAGGGGAACACAAATGTCTGCACAAGATATGACTGCAATCCATCCATCAGCTGTTGAGACATTTCAATCAAAACCTAAAATGTCAACCTCATGGTGGCACAGGAGCAACGGTCAGGGGATCACCAAAGTCAATAGGATTCATCATCTGGGAACCATGAATGTCTGTCCAAAATGCGAACCAATCCGTGTGGTAAATGTCGAGACATTTCATTGGACAAGTGAAAACTTTGACCTGCTGGTTGCCCCAGAGGAAAGGTCACTGGTCACTCATTTATTCTGGATCAAACTGATGGAGCGTCCAACATTACCCTTCACAAGAATCATTTAAAAAGATACCATAATTGCATAAAAAGTCTACTCATAGTGACTTTAAGTTCCAGAACTTTAAGTAATAGTTTGATTTTTTTAAAAGTGGGGCTGTAGGTCAGTCAGCACACCACCAGTTTGGAGAAGCAGAAGGAATACTGACACGGAAGCTAAACATGTACTGCTGTGAATGGGACTCATTGAAAAAAAAAACTACAGCAGTTTAGAACTGTGCGCTATGTTAACAATATTTTCACCGCTTTACCTTTCAGTCAGACAGCCCACTCAGACAGGGAAGCTGTTCATGGCTTCAGTTCTCCATCTGTGCTCTCGTCAAAGGCACCATTTTACCTCACTTGACATAGGAGCTGCTGGTCTACCGTTGCTTTGTTCGGTTGTATTATTGTGTGACTTTGGTGAATGCGAACCAACCTTTTTAAACCCCAAATTACACAATAACACAAACAACATGGAGTCTGGCTTTGTCTGGCAGCAGGGTAAAGCAGTGAAACTAATCAAAATATAATATATTTTTAGGTGGGTAAAACATATTTTGTTGCTGATCCTTCCACAGCAGTACATTGCTTGGTTTCCGTGTCGGACTCCAGCCTGCTTCTCCAAACTTGGGGCATGCTGACTGACATCTACTGTCCGTAATATACTGACAGATAGGCACCCCATACAACCCCACTCCAAAAACTCTGAACTATCCCTTCTCTGAAAGAAAATGTGTGCTGAGCTCCCCGAACATGCAATCAAATTAGGGTTTAGTGCCATCAGTAACTCAGTCAAACTGAAAGCAATCCCATAGACCATTCCATAGAGAGTAGAGCAAGGCATTATGGTTAAGATGCAGATGCCCTTCCCATCAGCCAGTCACCAAGGGCAACCATTGACCAGTGTTTTTAATCACAGCCTATAGACTTGACCTGCCAATACAGAACATAGATTTACTGGCAAAGGCATTGGAGAAAGTGCAGATTTGAAATGGAAGCCTCCCACTGTGACCACACACACTGACACACATACTGTATCAATACACTAACCCAGCAAAATACTGCATCTGTTTATATCCACCAGGTCTGTTTTCTGTTGCCTTGCAAGCATGTGAGAGTACATACTGTATATCGCTAGTTAATAAGATGCTAATTGTGCCTCCACCACCCTCATTCTCAGCCCATTAAACTTGACCAGTAAAACAGTGGTGAAGTGATGAGCTGCCAGTATGCAAATTACTGTTATTACACGCACAATGACTATAGTTCATTAGGGCACAATGTGCAGAGTGTCTGTGCTGAGTCCACCCACACAGCCTTCTTCAACATGCTATGAGACAAATGGGCATTTTTTAATTGGAACTTTTTCCATCACTGTAATTTCAGTTGATTTCATAGACTAAGACGACTACCGTTGGCCATCTTGAATAACGACTTAATGAATATCATCCTCAGTTATGTTGCTGCAAGTTAAAGATGTGTACGCTGCGGTTTGAAGCTCATACCTGTTTGTGCTGAGCTCGTTGTTTGGTCTCCGGACTGTCACCTTTGGAGGAAGAGGACTGCTGTCGTAACCGGGCGCCGCTACCAGGCCAGTCAGGTGAAGACGTCATCATGTTGCCAGAGGAGGGACGGGGGTAGGGTCCACTGTTGAGCAGATTCGGGGGTGTTCGGCCCCGAGTAATGCTCTGAGGTGGAGGTTGGTCTATCCTCCGCTGTGGGCCAGCACTATTCTGTCTGGGGACGGTGGGCTGATGCTGTGTTTCTGTGAGGGACAGCTGTCGGCGGTTGAAGTCTCCTGAACGCCTGGAGTACTCATCCCCGCTGCTCCCTCCACCTCCGCCTCCTCCTCCACCATGGTTCAAGAAGGCGTGCTTCCCTCCTGCTGGCCCGTCCTCGTTGTTGCTATGGGAACTGACAGAACTGTGGCACTCAGAGCCCGAGTCGGTCATTCCACGAGGGGACACAGGCAGGCAGGCCGCCATTTGGTAGACTGGGTTCTGGAAAGACAAGGGGGCTAATAGCTGGGCGGGTCGGCCTGGGGTGCTTTCTGTGCTCATGGTGGTGGGGGGCTGGCCTGGCCTCCGTAGAGTGGGACCTCCAGGGATGCTGCCCTGTGAGACTCTGGCTGACCAGCCTCCCCCAGAGGTTTGGCCTTCACCCATGGCATCTGTGGAGCTTGGACCAGGTCCACCCTCCAGACTGCGGGGGTCCTGGAGGTCCACCATGGACAGACTCTTGCTGCCATTGGCCATGCCGAGGTCAGGTTCATTGGTCTCAGAGTAGCTTGAACTGCGTGCTGGGGAGGGCTGGATCCCTGAGCTCCTTGTCACAAAGAATAGGTCCTTATTTTCTGGGGTAGGGGAGGGTAACCTGGTGAAGTCAACTAATCTGAAAGAGACAGAGCGAAAAATAAAGTAAATCTGCCATGCATTTCAAAACCTCAGCCAATTAAGATCAGTCACAAGTGATAACTTTGAGCTGTGCACTCACAACAGAGGTAAAATATCACTCTGTAGTTTTAGCTACATGTAAATGTAATTGCATATTCAAATCTTCCTTTTTTAATTCAACATTTATTTAACCAAGGCAACCTCACTGAGATTTTAAACCAGGAGTGGGCTGACCAATATAGGCAGCAGTAGCAATGTGTAGCAACATATGACACAAAAAATGTCACAAAATCAGAATTTGACAAATAAATAAAGTAAATACAACTGAAATAAGAGACTTATTATAGCTCTTGTCTCTCTCTTAGAAATAACTTGAAGTGGAACCTAAGAGGAACAATGAGCAAGCCTACATAACTTTTGATAAACAATAGCCACCGCTAAATGCTAAATGACTGTTGAGCTAAAGTAGAGTAGTTTAGCATTTAGCTAAAATGCTAAGTTACTGTAACAATAACAGCAGCACAGGTGGAAAAAAGTGACAGCAACATTTACCTAAAATCTGCTAATATTAGCCACCATGGTCATAGCTGACCTACTAAGGCAGTAGCAGCAAAACCTCATGCCAGCAATTTAGTGTCAGTGGGACAAATCTGAACCCCGATAGGGGGCCCGCTGACCCATCAACTAGGGCTGCACAATTAATCAAACTCTAATCAAAAATGCAATATGGCCAAGTGAAATATCAAAGCTGCAGGGGCTGCAATTTTTGATGAAGGTAAAATGTGTCAGAACATATCATCATTAATGAAGGATTGTGGCGTTATAGAGATGCTCTGGCCTACAAATCATATTCCAATCATAAGGGAACATACCCCTTTTTTTACAGACCCCATCAAACATTACATCATCATCATCTTTATGTTTTTTGTTTCTGTGAAAATTATACAAAAATGACCAATTCCCACTAAAATCGCAACTTTTATCACAACCGCAATATCTATCAAAATAAACGCAGTATGATTGTTTTTGCATATTGTGCAGACCTGCCCTTAACCATTTTCTAATTCACAGTGAAAATAAATCAATGAACATTGGGATTTTTTTTCCTTGTACTTTTAATATACATAAGGTGCCAGAGTACATAAAAGAGCTTCGGAATAGAGCTATGTCATTTCAAGTGGCCCTGGGGCAAAGCAATTTGGGTATACCTGCCTTAGACTGTTAAGCTAAATGCTAAAATGCTAAGCTAATGTAACGGTAATAGAAGCACAATTGATAAGTACAAGAAATAAAGAGAATTGAATCAGTAATTATGCCTTTAACAGCAAAATTTGCCCAAACATTGCTAACATTAGCCACCATGGTCATAACAAATCTTGTAAGGCTGTAGCAGCAAAACCTTTAACTGTTTACTAGTTTACAGTAGCCCAAGTGTAACAGAGTCATAAGGCCAGTTTTTAAGGATGTGTGGCCTCTACACTAATTTCCTTTGTCCCTTGTCCCCTCACCTTCCCTTTCTTCCTTCCCCTCAGCCGGCAGATGGAGGCTTCATTGCCAGAAGACGATTATCTTGACAGACGTGATTTATCTTCCAATAATCTCTATCATTCACATCACGCTCATCTCCTCCCTCTTTCTGTGTCCTTGTCCCTCTGTTCCATTACCCTTCCCTCCTAACTTCTTTCTCATCTTCATTCTGCTCAATTTCTTCCCTCTCTCAATCTTGGCACTGTTTCCTTTTCTTTCTTCTACTTTTCATGTCACTGGTTGGTGGATGAGAAGCAATTAGGTGAGCATCGTGAGCTCATTCCAATGCTGTTTCTGCCTCACAGGTTGCTGATGAGGATGCACTACACACATAGACACACGTACATCAATATATGAGCAAACAGTAACTGTGATAAAGTAAAGAGGGAAGGCTTGGACATCAGGTCATATAGGGACATCACTTAATTAGTTCTATTGATCCTGGGCTCCTGATTATCGTAATGATACCAGCTGTCTGACTCTCTTCCTGTTGTCTCATCTTCCTGTTCTGTACAGTATGATCTCATCTGCCTGCCTGTGTTCTGGTGTTGTGTTTACTGGTCTTTGTGTCTGGCTATTACTCATATATCTCTCCCCCTCTGTTGGTCCTTGTGCCTTCGTGTTAATCTTTCTAAGTGTCACCTTGCCATTGTTCTGCCAGGGAGTAAGAGGACGGCAGATAAGCGAGATAAGGTGCTGTCAGAGTGTGTATTCATCCACTGGAGAGTAAATGAGGTTTCATCTGGCTGATGTAAACAAGCAGGGGTGACACTCACACTGTGTCATGGCCTCAGCTGACAAACATTAACACTCAGCAGAATTGGTAGTTTGAGAACACAATCTATTGTGGAGGTAAAAGCGCCCTCCATGTTTTCAATAGGCTCTGGGATTTATTGGTAACTGACCTTCTACAAACGGAGCTGTTCCAGAGGTTGCAAGTTTATATCATTTGGAGAATAGGCGTCCAATTTTACTTGTTTGTTCAGTGATATAAGACATGTTTAAGGACTTTTTTCAGGTTAATAAGGACTGATTTTATATATGGAGTCATTTGTATTTATTGCACTTTGAAGACTTAAAGGTGCTCTATACAATATTTACAACATTAATATAGCAGTTAACAACTATTTGTTACAGAAAGATAAGGTGGAGTAATGGTGTCCTGACTAGAGAATGAAGTCATGCTCTTTCTGTGCATGTTGTAATTCAAGCTTCTCTGTTCTTTGTTGTGGTAGCCGGTCCGGCTGTGCGTGCATGTAACTCAATAGCCCCTTTCACACAGAGATCGTGCTACAGGGCAGCTATGAAGTACCTTTTTATGCTTTCTTTCCTTTGCATTTTTACAAAAGGCAGCAACATGCCGCTCCCATGTGTGATTTTAAACAGCATGCCGATATCGTAGAAGATAATATAACAATGGCATAACATGGCAATTACATCATTTCTGTCCTCTGTTACATGGCAACTGTTCTCATCGTCTGCTCGGAGGGTAAGCACCTCCCGTCCTCATTGTCCTCCCAATTTGTGGAAATTTTCGACTGCTGTTCTTCTTCTTTAAGTTAGCTGCTGACTGCTATCATCTACTTTTTCAGTCTCCCACATTGGGTCACATGCATAACATAGAGATCCATTAAATGAGGCTTTTTAAATATGCAAATGAGGAGCACAACCAGAGTTTAAATGTATTAATCATCCTATATTTAGGGTTTGCACTATTGAAACTATGGCTGGATATCCCCTTCCAGCAGCTGCAGCACCAGTATCCATTAACTTCCTGTCCACTGACAGTTGCCCTTTTCTGTGCTGCTCACTTTAACACTTCCACATGCAAATGAGTTAATGTAAGTTGATTAATAGAAAATAATGAGCTCAATTTTTGACACCCCATGAAAATTTGTATCTGAAGTTATATTGTCCTTAATGTTAATTAATGGGCCCACCATATTTTGCACACTGCGTTTAATTATTCTGTGATCCTACCTTCATAATCAAAAAATAACAAAACAGTGTGAACTGTATAAATGAATAAACGTGTGTGTGTGTGTGTGTGTTTTAGATGAGATCTCAAACACTCCTTACCCTGAAAGGTCATTGTCTATGACCATCTTCTGCAGGCCGGAGGAGATGCTGCAGCTTGCCTCAGCGGGAGGCGAGCCCATCTGCTCAGAGGACTGTCCGGGTGTCATCTGGACGCAGGATGGGTTGGACAGAGCTGTGTTCACCTCCCGCAGGATCCTGGGCAGAGGACCCAGCTTGGAGGCTGCACTCTGTGAAGAAAGAGACACAATTAAGTTTTAAGCCAAATTAAATATGACTCTGGACCACTTCAGTCGGGACATTAATTGGATTTAATTTCCGTGCTGTTTTGTTCAATTTAATATTTGCATATTTTTGAGACCTAGTTATTTTCCCTATGCCATGCAATCAACTCTCTTATTCAGACAACATACTTAATAATAAATTAGGCCGGCCAGTCTGATGGACTCAACCAGCCTCACTGTGATTTCTAAATTATTGAAATACAGGGTTTCAGCGAGCTGGATGCTCTACTCTCCCCCAAAAAAGAAAAGAAAAAAAAAACAAACCCACATCAATCTGCCCTTTATCTAATTATTACCAGCTTCCCATCTGCTACCACAGCTAATGTAAACGTCCTTGTAAACCCATTAATATCCCTCACCCAGCCTCTGAGACTTCACAGTGCTCTCCCCTTGTGCACTGTTTATGTAATGCAATAATGAATTATTGATTGATGTACGATAAACATCCTAATGTAGTCTGAGCATGATTCAAATCCTGAAGCTTGTGATAATGAACTGAAGACCTTTGGACCCTCTGTAAAGCTGAATCCTATCCTTTATGAAACCAAACGAATATCTATGTATGCATATCTCTACATGATTTTAATATAAACTAATGCATTCTATTATATTATGGTTTGCCATCTTAGGTACCTGGTCCATCTGGGACACCACTTCAGAGAGGAGGGAGTGCAGGGTGGACAGTTCCCTGCCGAGGTCAATGTACCCCTCAAAGCCTGCCGTGTTGGAGATTGTCTCTGGGTTTGAGATTTCGAGCAGGAAGCGCTGCATATTGGTCCACTCGTGCTCCAGGAACTGGTTCATGAAGGACATGTACTCTTCCTTGTTGCCAAATCTGACGGCAAACAGGGACAGGAAGGGGAAACAGGGACAAAGAGTAATGCAGAAATGTTATTTTAGAAAACTACCTCGACTGCGAAAAACACACAACTGAAAACAAACACACTCACTTGGTGAAGTTTGCCAGGTTTTGGGTGACTTTAGCGATAAGCGTGAGTGTACGTGCTGTGCGGTCATCTGGATACTCCTGCATCAAATTGAAAAGTGAGGGGGACATGATGGCTGGACAGAGAAACCGCAGGAACAAGGACGCGCTGATCAAACGCTCACTGATGTCCGGTCGACCCCGATTGCTGCATTCCTGTCGCCATGACGCAAAGACCTCTTTCAGTTCTCTCGGAAAGACACTGTGGAGAATAAGAGAGAGAACAGAAGGTCTTTTAGAAGAGCGGACCAAAACATTATCTTCACCTCGCACTGCATGAATGGAATTAAAAGTGTGTGAGTGAGAAGACACATAACTGTTTAAAATATTCATGAGCATTAAGTTTACAAT
This sequence comes from Epinephelus lanceolatus, assembly GCF_041903045.1. Lineage (NCBI taxonomy): Eukaryota > Metazoa > Chordata > Actinopteri > Perciformes > Serranidae > Epinephelus > Epinephelus lanceolatus. The sequence goes on from NC_135752.1 coordinate 11,580,349, forward strand.
GGTTGTACTATATTTATCTACTCTTTTTTATATATTCCCAAACCCTAATTTTGAGACAGATGGTTTAGTCTCTCTGGAGTTCTGGGATTGTGTGAAAAATTTTTCACTTTCACTGCTACTCCCAAACTTAAGAATAAAATCAATTTATCAAATTTGGCACAACTCAAACGTACAATATATAATTTTCTGCCTCTAGGGTCTCTCAATCAAAACAATAACATAAAACAGAGCACTGCCTTTATTACAGTCAGCTCTCCCACTTTCCTTCAGTATTCATTGTTCATGAGGTTTTTACCGGCAGCCGAATTATTCACAGAGGTCTCATCCTCTCCAAAACAAATAGACCTGGTGATTTAAATCAATAAAAACACTGAATAAAGCAGTTTCACATTAAAAATCAGTCTTATCCAAAGGCTGTTTGGCTCATCACAGAGGGGCTGGTAGCACAGCTCTTGCGAATGTGTACTCACCTTTTTTCTCTAATAATTTAAGAACCAGATGTTCAGGAGGTTTTTATTGAGAGACGAATTATCTGCAGGTGTCCCCCTTTCCAAAGCAAAGGGACTCAGTGATTTAAACCAGCAAAAACAACACCGCAGGGGCTAAAGCCAAGCTACCGCTTGTTTCTCTGATAACTTAAGATCCAGACGTCCAATGATTAAAATCCTTCATCCGGTTAAAACATATAGTTAAAAAGACCCAAGATCTAAAGAGTTCATGATAGAAATGTTAAAACTAGATATAAGTCAATTTATAACAGCTTCTGGCAGACGACCACCACCCTGATGCATGCGTGAAGGGGCTTATGACACCACTGACAGGCAACGAATACCAAATGACACAGACCGTGATCTCGATTAAAATTACATATTTCTCTGCGTTTGAACTGAACATTGTTAGAAGAAAAGTTATGCACAGAACATGTTTTGAGAGTGATTGTAAAAAAAAAAAACTGGTCATGATGAATAACAACATGTTAGCTGAGGCGATCAGCATGGTTTTATCATATTATTTGCATCTAATTTGAACATTTGACACACAGCTTTTTCTATTTCTCTTTTTTCCCAGTGTTTGTCAGGGGTGCAAACAACAAAAATAAAGCCAGTACAGTTTTGATTGCAATCACTTTCCATACGTCCTGTGGTACAACATTTTCATTATTCAGATTTTTCTTTGCAACTCCTGTTTGGTTTATTTTGTTTTCATTCCAGCATATATAATCAATAAACATATAAGTTGTTACAGCAGATATTAAAAACTTCACACAAACAAAATCCAAAGATTTGGAATGCACGTGTGATTAATCATGTGATCCCCCGAGAGCTGCTGTGAAAGGTTACTCCTACGCTTGGCTGTGAGTGGGAGGGAGCTGCTTGATAAATGTGTCTTACTCTTGACTTTTAGTGAAGTTTTATTTCAAAGTTGGTTCTCTGGATTTCTCCAGTTGCTTTAAAATCTCACACACACAAGTTGTGAACGACATATGTCTTTTAAAACTGACAACTGCTGCTAACTGGCATGAAACCTAATTAAGAGCCTCTTCAATGGGATTGCTTTCATTGTGATGAAGATATTTTAGAGTGAATGTCTGTTTCCAGGTAACAAGACATTACTAAAAGATTTTGATGCTTTAAATTTTTCCTTCATGTGTGAAGTCTGGATGTTGTTAAGAGGTAAAGTATGAGTGCTTTGAAAGTACAAATGTGTATGAACTCATGTTATGTGTAAAGTTTGCAGAAAATTAGTATTCACCAGTATGAGTTGATGATTTTGCAGAAGGCCAGCTCACAGCACATCTTCAGGTTACTCTGGTGCTCCTGCAGGTCACCTGACGAACACTTGGACGGATCCACCTCACAGTTCTCATCTGACTCATACAGAGCTTTGATGAACTCACCTGAACAAACAAACAGAACAATAAGACAGAAAATTAAGTATTTTGTAGAATATTTTGGATTCTTGTGGATCCTTTTCTGAGCGTATCTGTGAGACAGATACAGCAGGGAAAAGGGAGCTGCGGTAGTATTTTTCTTCTTTTGCGTTTGTCATTTGAAGTGCTTGCAAAGTCCTGCTGAGCTGAGCTAGGTCGGAGGAAGAATATGATGTCAAAGCTACAGGGAACACAGTTTAATATTGCCCTTGAGATTCTAGTGGGCCGAGCCATAAACTAAAAAAACCTTTCAAGACAGATTACTCTTTAGTTTGACCTGTGACAACAAACACAAAGACTGACATGCGTATAAGACTCACAGAAGCCAAACAAGGTTACACTCACAAACACAGTGTCAAAGATAACAATGTCCTTTTTGTTGCCTCCATTGGGATAAAAGACAGACAATCACTGCAACGATCTCAATGAGTCAACAGCCTGTAAACTGAGCCTATTGCTGTCCTGGTGATGCCTCAGTCTCTGTGATTTCAACAGTTTGGCCACACAAAATGAGCATGTTTTTGGTGGAGTTTTTATTAACAGCCCTGCAAATTTATCGGAATCAACTCTGAGAGAGGCACGCAAATAAAGAGGCATCTCTAGCTCCAAAAAGAGACACACCAGGGCTCGACAGTCACAGTGACCAAGTTGTCATTGGCAACCATTCTGAAAAATTGGCCCCCACGTTTAAACATATAACTAGGGACAGCAAACAGAAAAACGTGCACCCAAAAATAAATAAATATTTAATATTTGTTGCATTAGTGATATTTAAATATTGCTGTAATGCTGTGCTCACACTATGAATGACCTAGCAACAGTTATTTTCAATGGAAGCCGGTGACACGATGCTACAAACTGATGCCTGACACTGTGATGTGTAATGTGCTACAATTCAAAGTCTAGGTGGCCTCTTTTTTTAGCGCTTTAATGATGCATTTAAGTGTCAACCAATCATGTTTTTGTTTCTAGCTTTGGTACTGTGTCATTTAGCTAAGTTAGTTGACACTATGCTACCTTTATGTGTACTGCGGTTTACATGGTGATGCAATGGGACTGTGATGTTGAAATAGAGCTCAGACGTTGTTCAAAAGCATTGATATTTTTATGACCAAATACAAATTTAAGATCAGTGGTTCCCAACTGGTTCAGCTCCAGGGTCCAGATTTCTCCTTAGTCACATAGTTTAATATATTCAGTGTCATACTTGTGTTTGGTCATGTCGTTGAGCTAGTGTCTGTCAAGTAGCTGTCCGTTAGTCACTCAGTCTACAGCAGGGAACAACACTTCAAAATGAGCTCTGTCTCGCAAATGCACTACACTTCAAAATAAAGTGTGTTTGTTACAAACTTGACGTGTCTGCGAGTCACTTGCGAGTCCATTCAGAATGGACCTGCGACCCACCAGTTGGGAGCCACCGTTTTAGATGACATTTAGTCGAGGTGCTTTGCTTCAAGTAGCAGACATACACCTGACCAGGATGACATAACTATAACACTTCAGCAGTGACTCAACAATATTGTACCTGGCCAAGCTTTTGCTGTGTCGCTGTGTGAGCACAGTATTACGGCCAGAATAGAAACCAGACAGCACTGGGTGCGCGTTGGTGTGTCTTATCGTGCACGCACAAGCATCTGTTTTAGAGACAAGGGCAAAGCAATTTAAGTTGACTGTGGGGTGAAAAGTTGGACTAACCCCTCACCATCACGAACGAATGTGCAAATTGATTCATCTGACAAAGAACCAGATGACCCTGAATGAAATAGAAAAGTAAATTTGTGAAGCCTTGGGAGAGTAAGTATCCCGGCATCTTTGAGCTGGACGGCTCCAACATACACCTCAATAAGTGACACATCACGGTCATTGGTTTAAGGCAGCACATTGGACAGAATAGATTATGTAAGTAATCACATGAAACACAAAGAATAAAGCTTTTAAGTATTCTTTTATGTAACATTTATCATTATTAAGCTGACATATATCTTAATTACTCAACATATTAGGTGACTAACAAAGGCAACTATATTTTCAGTTTCAGCAACCAAAAGCTGATGCCTGGCTACCAGCCTGGCAACCACTTTAAAAGTTAGTATCGAGCCCTGCACACACACACACACACACACACACACACACTCAGAAAGACATAAGCACACACGTTGAGCATTAATATTAGCAGCATAGATGTGACGAGTGCCAGGAAGGATGTGTGCCGTTTGTAGATTAAACTGCTGCTGTGTACATTTCTGAATCAGGGAGGGAGAAAAGCACACAGTGCATACAGAGTGCTTATTGTGAGGACTGCAGACGGACAAACACACTTGATCTAACCTTGGACTAACATTGTCGACGTGGGAGCGGGGGCGGGGATGTCAAACAATCGACCCATAATAATTTTCTACAAAGCTGATCCTGTAAGTGGTTTCGAATTTGAATGTCTGTCAAAGCCAGACAAAACAGATTCCCTGTCACAGTGTGAGTTGTTTTGTCCACAACGAGCTTCCAAAACAAAAATTGAGATGACGGAAGAGTTGCTTCAGTTGTCTCGCTGTCAAAATGATTCTTGGGAGGAGAGCTGCTAATGCATTTGATCTCCGTGCCAACGGTGGTTTGCTTTATTGTACTGTGGCCACTGCAGCTAATATACAGATGCTTCTGACTAAACATTTTTCCTGAGTGTGTGAAATATTATGTTTAGAGGTGAATGTGAAGACTAGAGAGCAGGAAGATGAAGAGGAAAATGGACAAACAGATAAAAATAGAAATACATGAAAGGAGCCACTTCAAGTCCAGACATGAAGCAGCTTTATCATTGCTTTCAGAAGTATTTTTCAGATGAGCAGCCTCTGCCTTCGCCCCCTTCCAAATCACTGCTGCACTCACCGAGGGCGTCCTGCAGGTATTTCTGTCCCACCAGTTTGAGGTATTCCTCTATGGCCTTTGTCGCTAGCGTGTTCTCTCTGAAGATGAGGTGCTCGTTCTCCCCGCAGCGATCCACTTCTGACATCATCAAGTCTGTGAGGAAGTCCTGCGGAACAACAACAAAAAAACAAGACAAGCAGAGCATTAATAACTGTCATACAGTCATATGTGATTATCCGCAGTTAAGGAATTAGCTGATAAAGACGTCTGCCCATTTATTGTGAATCTTGCTTTTGAGGTGAGAGTTTTTTCAATTTGGAGAATAAAACAGATGGAAGGATGTAAAATAGGAATTCATTTGAATGACCATGAGAATAAAATGTATCCTCGGGAGAGAGCTGGTGCTGGCAGATAAAACGACTAAAAAATTAAGCGAGTGGGTTATAGTGGAAAAGCAGATTGGTCATCAAGGTTTCATCTGACTCATCTTCTTCCACTTCCTTTGTTTATCCTGTGATATTTTACATTTCTAACATCTTGTGTTATTTCAGACTCTGTTGTTCCACCTGTCCACCAGTGAGCCTCTGCGTGTACCTGTCTAAAGCAGTCACCTGGCAGGTCTCCTGCTGGCAACCCTGATTCCCATTATAACTCCACCACAGTATACGGCACATACACTCCCCACCCACTATTCACCTGTTCACCAGACACCAGTCTTTAGTTGCCTGCCTGTCTGCTATTCCAATTAAAACTATTAGCCAGTTTGTAAAGACTGTGGTGTGGTATAGAACGACAGCAATTTCAAAAGTGTAAATCACAGATAAATAACAGTGTGGATCAAAAGAACACACGTGCACAACATCTCCATCCAACACCCATTATTTCAGCAATCCGATGGCCTGTAGCAAGTTAGATTTCAGATGTTTTAGGGAACAGAACTGCATGATTTTTGCCCCAAACTGCATGAAACTATTATAAAGTGGGCACATCTGTAAAGGGGATATTTGTGGGTACCCATAGAATCAATAACCATTCAGATATTTTGCGGCGAGAGGTCAAGGGATCTCTGTGAAAATGGCCATGCCCGTTCTTTGGAGCACAATTTAACCCCCTTCCCATAAGCTAGCAAAATATGGTTGGTGTCAATGGATGCCTTAGGTCTTCTAGTTTCATATGATACCAGTATCTCCAGCCTGCTACATTCTCAGAAAGACAGTAACATCGGCCAAGTTCGCCGGCGGCCACATGGAGTGGAAGAGGTAAAAGCTGCTATCGTCAATATTTTAATTAACAATGGATTAAATGACTGCATGTATATGAAAGTAGTCACTTCTAGTGTGTCAGCATGTCACCATTAGAGACTGTGGTGGATGAGTGGGCAGCTCCAGGCGGCACAGAGGGAAGCCAAACAGTGTTCATCTGCACAAACTTCCCACACTTCAGTGACACAGAGCTGTCAGGGTCAATGTCAGGGTTTCCCTTTCAAGAACTTAAATCAATATGGTGGCTGGTTAGGCTTTCACAAACGGGCTCCAGCCTTTTATTTCCTGTATTTATTTATTTTTCTAGCAAAACTGAGCTAACTGAGGGACATAACCACAGAAACTAAAATGCTGCAGTCAATCTGTGAAAGCCTGAGCTTCATTCATGTTATTATTATGACAGTCACACGCATAAAATAACACACACAGGTTGCTAGTTTTTTTGCATGCAGGACAAATGTGTTATTCTTGCCTATTTTATTTGAACACTTCTGCGTGCTGGGGTCCCTAACAGTCTTGGAATTGCATGAATTGGGTCTGACTGGAAAGTTGAGAGTCTTACGGATTTAATAAGCCCAGTTCTATTCATGTGTAATGATGTTAGCCCCCATAGTAGGCATTTCATTGTCGTAGGATCATTTTTTGGAACTATTCCCTACTGTATAAAGATGACCTATTGTGTTCTCTGGGATAATCACATCCTCATGAAATTTTACAACCATAGAGACCTCGGGCATTCAAAGGATGGATGGCTTTCATAGGTATATTGACAATATGGGGAAGAGAAGTGCTTGCCATCCAATTACAGATACATTCCAATGCAATTTATACAGAAATCTCCAAATGTCAAAAGTCTTTTAAACCAAATCACGGCATGGATTTTTCTATGGTGTTCAGTATCTTACTGTGGTATTTCTAACCATTTTTTTTTTATCAATTCTTGAGTCATAAAGAAATGCTTACCCAACAACTAGGTTGAGGCATAATTGAGTATGGGAATGGCCATCATATGCCTCCATTATAACATTCTCAGCCCCTACAGACTCTAAACTTTCAATGTTTGAGTAGATGCCTAACCAAAACATGATGTTTGTTGCATATTTATGACTAGTAAACTTGACACACAATGCTGAGCTGCATCTCAAACTCATCTTCAGGGTCCCAGCTTTCAGATGATGCACACCACTTTCATGAGGCATATACTGTTGACTTGCTATCTCCCCCTAAAGATCCCCTGTCCCATTCTAAAAAGATAAACATGGGCCTATGGTTGCATTGGTATGGGTCTTGGAGGTGGGGAGTTGAAAAGGTTAACACCAATATGTAATGTGGAATTTTCCTTTTCTTTTCCTTGTGTTAAAAACTATTCCAATGACAATCTTTGTCTTTGTGAAGGTTAGCAGTGTGGCGCACAAACTCATTAATTCATACTATGACATAGGCGGCCATCATAAGTCCAGGTATCACTAATCACCTTCATCAGTTGAACTTGTGCACAGTGTGCAAAATGGAACAACACTGCCTCTCAATTTACCTCACTGCCGTGGTGCGACAGCTTTTCAAATCACATTTCTTTGACCGGTGATCGTGAACAAAGTGTAATTCTGCCGCTACAATAGATGGGGGAGGGGGGGGGGGGTACAAAATAGCTCTATTCATATCATCTTTTGAATGTGACATATCCCGCAGCTGAAACTCCGTATGTGGAAAGAAACAACATGTTTATCACTGGGCTGACGAAAAACAGTGACAGGGCTCGTATTTTTATATAATGGCAGCAAACATTTGTTTCACTTTCATTCAAACGCTCAAAGAGTGTATTTGACGCCCGTTTTGCTTCGCCCTGAGTGAATGGTGACAGAAAAATGCTAGTCTCTTTTTCCCCACTCGTACGAAGAGAAAATGTGGATGTACATTATAGCCAGGAAGTTGCACAATCCAAGTTTCTGCCAAAGTTATGATCCCTTTTAATACGACGACTCTAACATGTGCTCCTTTTAAAATGGCAGTATGAATTATTTTGAATTTTCACATTTTTTATTTATCTAAAAGTGATCTCCAAAAGGACCATATAGTATTCATCAGGTGAAGGAAAATAACAGGTGGAGACAGGCGTTACAGCTCCCGAAATTCAAAGTCTGAAAGGGAGGCATGGAAATGGAGCCATCTGGGGATGAATCATCCCTTGTTTAGATCCCTTCAACAAATTTCTGGGTGTACTCTCATGTAAGTCCCCTGGCAGCTTGTTAAACTAGGGGAACCAGCGTGGCAGCGAGGGAGAAGAGAGAGGCAAGTGACAGATGTACAGGGAGAAATAGAGAAGGAGAGGAAGAAGAGACAGAGCGGTGGTCTTTAAAGAACAGAGGAGGAGGCGGAAAGAAAGCGACAGAGCCTCTCAGACGGTTTCTATAGCTGCTGCAGAAGCCTGTTATCTGGCTAATCAAAGATACACCACAGGGAGCCAATCATCCACTGATGTGCAGCGAAAGGAGCCTTTTTGGTTGACGCATTTGCACATTCCACACATGCAACACCCTCATACACATATACTCAAACCTACACAGAAGAACATCGAAACTCAAGTTTAACAAATGCGCATTTCAATAAACATTTAAATTAAGCCCCGGTTGTAGCATTAGAGGTGTGTATGTGTATTTGTGTAGCTATAGTCGGCTGTTTAGATAATGAGACAAACAACACAGTGCCTATAAAGAGAAGCTGTTTCATTGTTACACAGCGATGAATCACAGAGGATTTAAAGTGTCTTTTTTGAATCAGATCAACAAAAAGATATCATTTTAATGTCTACAAAGTTATTCAAATGAATTATCAATGTGTAAACACTGTACTCTTCACGCTTAAGTATTCGTAGTATAAATAAAGATCCAAGTTTTTGGGAGTCAGTACTGTGGCAAAGTCACAAGCTGTATACAAGAAGTTGACATAGCCACAGTGACGTTATCTATTGGTTTGTGGACTCCTGTTTTGAAGCCTTGAGTCTGGCATTTTGGCCATTGCCATCTTGGAGCCAGAAGTGGCCATATTTGGATGAGCGAGGGGTGGATCTGACTGAGAACCCGAGGACACCACCATGGTAGCGACTTGTCAATCTCAAGGTGACCACATCCTTAAACATACCCTGCTTTATCTTTTATTTTACTCTACATGGGATCATTATTTACAAAATTATCATCATGATGTTATGAAGAAGACGTTGACACTAGCTTATTATTCAAGTGCACTGCAAACCTGAAATTATATGGACATTACTCTGAGGAGCTCTATGTAAGAACACAAATGTCCAAATTAGTTGGATTGGACTTAAATTGACTTTACCCTGCCATCTCCCTAGTACAAAATTTGTGTAATGTCCGATTGAGCCCATATGCGAATAGAGCAGGTCACTTTGTGCAGAATTCACAACCAGTGAGTGGTCGTGTTGATGAAGTTTCTATCATGCAGCTCACGTAAATCAAACAAGGAAGGGTCATTTACACAAGGATGGCAGAAATAATGTCTAACTGGAGAGATGACGAGATGTGGAGACCTTTCTTGGTGAGGGCCAAAGCTGAAATCTTCAAACAAATTCAAGTAAAGGCAAGAGACTATATTGTTCATGACTAAATTCCAAACTGACTATGGGAATGCGGCATAATCTGTGTCATGTCCTGCCTTTTGCACACTCTACCCAGGCGCCACCCAACAGAGTATTTCCAGTGGGTGAGAACGCTACTGACACGGACAATCTCCTGTTGTGTGTTACAGGTGTGAAAGGTTAACTCTGGACAATGTCTGACTTAATTCTCAGAACATTGTCCAGAGTTCATATGAGAGAATGGCAATAGATTTCTGAACAATCTGACAAGTGAAGTCACCCCCTGCTGGCCATTAATAAGATGTGAATATAAGGCACGGCCACATTGGCTTCATGTTTCAGACCTGAACCTAAGAAGATTGATGGGCATTCTGAGCGACTCAGCAAATAAGGTAAATAAATGTCAGGGGATGACACAAGAAAGTGTCCAAGTCACTTAACATGCCTTGGAGTACAGCTAAATCAATCATTAAGAGATGGAAAAAGTATCAAAAAGATCGCATGTGCAAGAAGGAGATTAGCGAGGGGGGCCACCAAGAGATCTATGACAACTCTGAAGGAGTTCCAAGCTCCAGAGGCTGACTTTGGAGAGACTGTGCATGCGGCAAGAGTTGGCTGGATGCTTCAGCAGTCACAGCTTTATGGGGGAGAAGAGAGGAGAAAAGGAGAAAGCCACTTAGAAAAAAAAGAAAAAAAAAAAAAAAAGAAACCCAACGTGACATCTCTGCTGCAGTTTGCCAGTAGCCATGTGGGAGACTGAAATCAGCTGAGAGAAGTTTCTATCGTCTGATGAGACCAAAATTGAGCTTTTAGGCCATTAGAGTAAATGTTACACCGCACATTATCGTAAACACAGCATCCCTACCGTGAGACACGGTGGTGGCAGAATCAAACTGTGGGGCTGCTTCTCTGCAGCACGCCCCAGGAGACTTCTGAGGGTAGAGGGAGAAATTAATGCAGGAATATACAGGGAAATCCTGGGGAAGAAACTGATGTACTCTGCAATAAACCTGCAACTTGGGAGGAGATTTGTTTTGCAGAAAGACAATGACCCAGAGCTTCAAGCCAAAGCTACGCTGGCTTAAAAACAATGTTTGTCCTGAAGTAGCTCAAGGAGGTAACTGCTGCCAAAAGTGCACCTACTTAACACTGAAAGAGGTTAAATCAAGTGTTTTATATTTCTCATTAATTTAGATCACTTTGTAGATCTGTTTCACTTCGACATGAAAGACACTTTGCTGACAAGTCATACTAAATATACTTTGATTCAATACCATAAGACAAAACATGATTTTAATGCACTGTAAATCATCCCTACACTCCTGTTTTTAATGATACTTTCTAGTACAGGAATCTCATTTATGCCGACAGCATTGCAATTCCGACAACACTGTAAAGGAAGAGTATGTCATCCCAGTTATGATCTTTCCCCTAACCTCCTGCCCTCTGTGGCTCCCTCTCCCTCCCTCCTGTCTCCTCTGCACTCCTTATGTTGCCACTGAGGCGAGGCCAATCCAGGCCTGATTAGAGAGGACGGTCAGATGAAATGGAGGAGGAGAGGGACGGAGACTGAGAGCTGAGAGAGAGACATCAAAAGACAGACAGAATAATGACAGAATACCGTTATTCCTGCTGGTAGCCTAAAAAAAAACCCCATCCAACTACTTCTGACAGTCTCTCACAGTGACATGCTAACACACGATCTCTTGGACCTACCAACTTCCTGTATAGGTGGACGATAGAGTTCGTGTATGTCTGTACGCCCACTGAATTTCAATCTGAGTATCTTTTAAGAGAGCCCAGAACTTAATTACAACACATGGATATAAGGAAATTACAGGGACCATAACGGTGGATCTTATCTGTGCCTGAAGAACAAACTGCATATATTATGTGGGGCATTTTTCATTGCATACCATATGTTCTTTAGATTGATATCTTACCTTCCAGGTGGCAACTGGTTCTCCGATACTTGCTTCAGTATACTGCTAACACAGACTTGCGGCAACTTGGCCATTTCCTTGATTTTTCCGCCAAAGTTATGATACTACAGAATTGTTATGCAGTTGCAAACGGGACCACTGTGACGACTATTGTGTTCACTAATGTGTCAACATCTCTAATTTCAAAGTCTGCTGCACTGCTTTGCTTTGCTGTAGGAAAGATGTGAATGTGTCTCTTGTGTTAATGAGACAAAGAGTCTACAGCCAGGCCAGGCTCTGTGAAGCTCAGGGCTGGTGATAAAACCATCTCAATGGGGGATCACAATAAAATTTATGTCTGTAATGATGATCACACAGCAGAAATAAATGTGACTACAGCCAGTCAGTCTCCTGCCTCTCTCCACTCTCTGCTCTGTGCCACCGCTTGCTTGCAGGAGGGCGGGACTATGTTCCACAAACAGAGTGGACAGCAGCCTAACTTCAGAGCAGAGTGGAGGGAATCAAACAAACTTTACTGGACATTTACAGTGCTAATTATATATATAAGTGCAACAAAAGGGTGTGTTTTCCTTCAACACCAGTTGAAGAAACAGAACAGAAACTTGCAGAAATGACGCCTTTGGCTGTTTCCCGCAGCACTTACTCCTGCACTGCCTCGCTGCCATTTTTTTTTACACTTTGACTAAGCCTGTTATGCTGAAGTGCTTAAAGTAAACTCGTGCTAACCTCCAACACTGAGGAAACTGGAAGGTAACACAATGTCAGCTATGGAGGTGGTTTGGATATCTCAAAAGAGACAAAATGGTGATGAAGACAGTATGCAAAATATGCCGTAAGTTGGTTACAATCAGGACGGGAAACCCAATCATCCCAGTGACCACACCATTATTATAAGTTACAATGTAACTTGTATGCCTCCACTCCAGCTCCTCCTTTTCATGCTGTGTCTGACTTATCAGTGTCATTTCTGTTTGTCATTGATGCTGCTCTGTTCTGTTCCCGGGGGTCTTTGCTGCTGCTTTCCTCATTTGCACATGGAAGGGCAGACAGGTGCGTGCTCTCTCTGCCTTATGGCTTTCCACATAGGTGCATGGAAGAGGCGTTCTGCGTAGGCCCAAGGAAAGGCAGAGGGGCCCCAGAACAGAGCCATACCGCCAGAGCTGGAGCTTAATTAAAAAACAGAGGATCACCAAAATAGTCAAGACTGATCCTCTGGGGATCATGCATCTGTACAAAAAATCATGCCAATCTATTGTTGAGATTTTTCAGTTTGGACTGACATTGGCATCCCTACAGTCACACCATTAGTGCGGCTGAAGAGATGAGAAGCAAGATAACTGTCTTATCATGCCATAACTGTCAGAATTAATGGCAAATATTTGTTCATTATGATGGATTACTTATGTCAAATAACTTTAAGGCTCCTCAAGTGGTATTTATACTATAGTGAAATCTATGTAAACTAATGATTTCCTGGAAAGCATCAATGTTAAACTCTCAAGTAGGCTTTAGAAAATGGTCAGCAGTAATGCTATGTACATATATATATATATATATATATATATGTAATCCATCATAATATATATATATATATATATATATATATATGATTTCCTGTAACATGTTAAATCATTAAGCACCACAGGTATTATAAGAGTTTGAGCAATCATGTCCTGAAGACAGACTGGAGCGCCTGTCTTTTCCCTCCCGTCATCCCCCAGCCTTTTCTCTGACGCCCTCAATCCTGCAGCCTGCCCCCCCTCCCTCCCCACTGCTTCAGTGCTAATAAGGAGAAGTAGAACGCTCTCTGTATCGCTGCCACATCTCATCAGCCAAACCATGCCTCAAAAAAAAAAAACAAAAAAAAAAAAAACAGTGCACAGGGAAAGGAGGGTGATATGAATATAGGGTCGGAGTGGAGGGTAGATGGTGCAACGCTGCTGATCAGATCTAATAAATAGTAGGGAACAGAGTCCTGTTGGAAAAGATGAGGAGCTCCCTTTAGACGGGGTTACTCGCCAGTAAAAACTCATAAAGTCTTGTCCACTGTGCTGCTGTACACATCACAATCTAATCACCACTAGGCGCAGCCCCATGTGTGTGTGTGTGTGTGTACACTGCTTACATCTCCATTCGGCAATATTCCAGTTGGCAGCTGCAAGTTTTGAAGCTGGAATATAAATATACAGGCTCCTATTAAAGACACGACACAATCTGTAAGATCATGATTAGGGCTCTCAGACAAAGCTCAACACAGGGGTGTTTTAAATGGCTTTGCAATTACAGCTCCTTGAAAGAGACTGAGATTGAGCCTGGGGAAAAAAAAAAAGGAGAGAAAAAGTAGATGAAAAGAGGGTCAGGTTTATGTTTTGTACACGCTCAGATGTTTTTTTGTGTTTCTATGGTAATATAAAGCAGACGAATACATGAGTGAGAGCAATAAAATGCCTTAAAAGGATAAAACTGAAGCGAGAAAAAGCAAGAGGTAAAGTATGTTTTCTTCTTAATTTAGCCTCTTTCAAACTGTCTGTGCCTGGAGAGTATGTGTATGTCAAATATTACTGATTTATCACTTTACCCAGCTGTGTTCTGCAACTTATAACGTGCATCTAAATGAAGGAAAATGTTTTTTATGTGTACATAAAATTCCAACGATGTCCAATAGAGCATGAATTAAGATTTTTATTTTAGCGTGAATGTTTACACTGTGTTCATAGATTGTTTCTACCTTGTGAATGAATAAAAAAAACCTTATTGGTCATGGATTGTGGAGCTAATGGGATTCATTAGAAAACAATCAAAATGGAAATTACCTACTGAGTGTTGATATTCAGGTAAGGCAGCAAATAAACATTTCTACATCATTCTAAATGACGAAGTTTGGAACAATTATTGGAGTGTTGTAGCAGACGGCCAGGAGAAAACAAGTGAACGCGAAGGAGGAAATAGAAACCCTATAACATTAACAATTTGACTGATCGATGAGCCTAGTTTTTCAGCCTGGGGCAAGGGCTGAGGAAAGACTCGAAGGGGGAGAACACAGGAACCACTCCAGCCTCTCCATCCTTCGTTCTCCTCATCTTTCCATCTCTTTCTGCCCGCCCAACCCCCCCCCCCCCCCCCCCCCCCCCCCCCCCGGGTTCCCTCCCTGGAGACTGGTGGCTAGTATTACAGAGTTATAGCCTTCAGCTCTTCCTGTGAGGGTCACATTGGGTTGACTGAGAGGACTGGAGGCCGAATGGAAATGGAAAGCGGCTCCTCCCGTAGGCACAGAGGCTTGTCATTCAACAGGAAAACAGGAAAGGGTGCAGCTCTCATGATTTAGCTGCTGGTGCACATGATCATTATAAAGATAAGTTTGACTGGAGGGGGGTCTTACAGAAAGTGTCATCAGCATTCATGTGTGCTGACTTACTGTGCATATTCCTAATATGTGTGTGTGTGTATGTGTAAGGCTCCCTGTCTTGTATTATTATAAAGTGTTGAATTAAATGCAGTCCACGAAGCCCGGTAATGCATATTTGATTATTAAAAAGAAATTCTGCCCACTTTAACACGACATTTAATCTCGTATTGAGTCTTAAAATCTTATCTTAAAAAATGCTAGCATTTTGTTAAGATATGTTTCTATAGCATTTTTAGTTTTTCCAAGTGTCAGCATTGTGAAACAAGGCAGAATACAGTAGGATAAAAATAACATTATCTCACCTAAACTGATAATTATGTTACGAATGTATGTTTAAAGAAGGCTCTACATAGGCACAGTGATGTTTTAGCTGAAGGCTAACATAGCAGGTGTAATGTTTACCACGTTTGCCATCTTAGTATAGCATGTTAGCATGCTAACACAATTGAGGGTGATTGAGTGTCAATAGTTTTGCAGATTTTTAGTTATAAACCAAAATGCTGCACATGACATGTGGCACAAATGTGGCACGAATTTGCTGAGATGGACTCCTCCGGTCAAGAGGAAACGTGAACAATCGAAAGTGACCAGGTGCAAAAATATGAGGGGAAAGATAGCCAAGATAAACTTAATCTGGGGCGAGGCTCAGCATGTTGCCAAGGATATGAAACAATGGAGGGAACTCATTGCTTTGTATTGGTCTCTAGCTCATATTCATAAATTGTATTTTACTCATATGAAGAATGTATTGATTTATTTTTCTATTTTTTTTTTACTGCACTAGTCAGGCATACAAAACTACAGCTTTTATTCTATTTTTATGAACTATTACAACTTAAAGTACTTATTTCTAATTTTTCTTCTAAATGCAAATGAATCTCATAAAAATGAAGTGATAATGAGACTTGGAAAGTGAGAGGAGAGACAGGGAAAGAGAAAGAGACAGCTTCTATGTAATCTTAGTGCCAACAGAGACGTCAAGTAGCTTCCAGATCAATGTGTTGAGCATCATCGCAGAGCAGCCTGCTGCTGTTTGGCTCCACAGCCGCAAACTACTGTTGCTGCAATGATCGTCCTCCCTCTTTGCCTTCTTTTCTCTCTTGTCTTTGTCAGTGCCTTCACCTCTCTCTGTTTTGCCTCCCCTCCTTCACCCCATGCTGTCAGGGATGGTCAATAAAAATCCTGCTGGAATTACTAAACAGTCTGAAGATATGAAGCATTGTCTTTGTAGTGCAAATGCTACAGGAGAGGCTATGAGGAGAGCAAGTGTATTTACTTCCTGTTCTGATTAGGGCCTGTACAGTAGATATACCACAGGGCTGGGCGATACGAAGAAAATGAAATATAACAACATTTTTGACTAAATACATCAATAACGACAGTGCAGTGATATTGTAGGGTTGACTATTGGTACTTTAACAAAATATTTGCTCAATGAGATTTTAGCTAAATAATGATCAGTAAAGTGGATATTTGGGCTTAAACTTAAGTGAAAATCTGCTGGTTACTTTTAAGATCAATCCATTAATTGTTTAAAATGTCAAAAAATGTGGAAAAAAGCTCATTATAATATCCCAGAGCCCAAAATACTGTCTTCAGATGCCTTCTTTTGTCCAACCAATAGTACCAAACCACCATTTTTTTTATTTACAATCATAAATAACAAAGAAAAGCAGAAAATTCTCACATTTAAAAGGCAATTTTGCTTGAAGAATGGCTGAAATAATATATCACCTGTCAAAATAGCTGGCAATTTTATTTCATAGAACAACTGATTAATTATCTAATCATTGCAGTGAATCTACATCACTTTACTGTAGTGCAGCTTTTAAATCCAGGAAAAGACGACACTTCTGATAATACTTTTTTCAAAATCTAAGACAACATATAGTCTCATATCTTGATGTAAAAGATCAATATATTGCAAAGCTTCGATATATGACTTTACAACTAGTTCATAGGAACCCAGCAGCCATCACCCCCTGGTGGATGGCTGCTGGGTTGGGTCGGTAGCAAACCCCACCCCCTCCATGTTAGTGGATGGGACATGGGTCACACTAGAGCACGTCTACCAGAACAAGCATGGTTTCTGTTCTCACGCTGATGTATGGTTAAGTAGTTGTTTGGTTTTAATCAGTTAGTTGATGCTATGAAAAGGGGGTCTGATATCATGATTGATAGCTATGTCTGCTAATCAGTGAGCTCACTATCAACGGCGCTGCTTGCGACTGGTCCGATGGTGGGTGAGTAGGTGGGAACTCTATACTGTGGAGATCCCAACTGCCAACTGCAAAGACTTTGGCTCCAAATGATGTCACCTGCGCAAGATGGCAGCTGCTGTATCCTGGTTATTTTGGCTTCTTTTTTTTTTTTTTTTTTTTTTTTTACAGTTCACTTAAGTGGAAATCCGTCTTTATATACAGTGAACGGACTGACTAACATCTCCTGTTTTGAATGTGCCTTTTTCTCAACCGCACTTCACACACTGTTCTTCTGTCTCCTCCAACATCCATCCATCCATCATAAGAGGCTTCACCTTTTATGTGGTAAATGATAAGATTACAGCTATTACAGTGTCTGATGTCCCAGACATAGCAGTGCCATATACAGAAGAAACAGAAAAGAGAAATGACAGCATATATTGTAGAAGCAAGAACCATTTGCAGGTTAATTGTCAAAATCAAAAATAATAGTGACAACTTCCCTGTTAATGTGGAGGGTATTGACAAGCGGCTAGCGTGTTATAAAAGCTCAGTGGCCCTCTCAGGGGACAACTGAATCATTCAAAGCCACGTTGAAAAAAGCCCAGAGGAATACAGAAGTACCACAGCCCTTCATGTCATGTTAGTAAATCATTTGTCACATCATATTATGAACGTACGACAAACTGTGCCTGCGCGCCACAGATGCGGTGATGAGCATCACTGCCCACTGATGACAGCGCCGACTGCATTAATAAGATGCTTGTGCTGAACATAACCTGAGCTGTGCTGTGGGGCTGACGGCAATTCACCACAGAGGATGTAGAGACTCACATATTTCGCCCTCTTAAGCAGGGCTGTTAGTTTACCTTGAGGAGCAGTAACATAAAAATGCAATGGCATAATAACCAGAACGCCACTCTCCTCTGGCCAGTTATCATAAGGATAAATCCTCCTTATCGTCACTTCCAACATTTGGCGCGGCTGAGAGGAGCAGCAACAAAATTAGAACATAATCTTCCCGAAGGGCCGAGGCGTCGAGGAGACGAGATCAATAACGCAGAGGATTCATGCCAGGAGTGGATATTTTCAGATGAAAGAAAGGTGAACTTCTTCAGGCAATTCCAACACGGCAGTGGGTTTTGTTATTGTTGCTGTGGAGCTTCTAATAGTGCTGTTTGGGTGTGCAGACATAACAGCATGTCCCACAGGGGAGGAGACGGACTGGTGTCGTGACCTTACAGCACAGGAATCAGCAGGAACGCTATGATTGGATTCCTCATTGAGTTTTTGTCTGGATTTACGGCTTCAAAATCAAATCAAATCAGTTGAAATAGAAAAACTTAAATGTTTTTCTTCAAGCCACAGCCCCAATGTACATTTCAACTGCTTCTTGTGCTATCTAAAGCCACATTTACTTTAATACAACAGTGGGCCTACTTGCTCATGCATAACATTGAATAAATGACCTGCAACCAGCTGCTAATGTCTTGTGATATACATGTAGGTGTGTGCGTATAAAGTTAGCATCTGTGGCGCAACGCAGGGCGTGCCCGTCGCGCTCGCCAATGCATCCAGACATCAATACAGCATCCCTAATGACACCCCTCCAGAGAGCTCTGGCCTCCAGACGCAATGAAGCATGAAAGAGAGATGAAGGGAGAAAAAAGACAGAAAAGTAGGGAGAGAACAAGAGAGAAGGAGCGAGCGTGCAACGGAGCAGAATATTCGGGGGTGTAATTATCCGGTGATGGGTGATAAGATGACACAGGAAGAAACAGAAGTCTGGAAGGTGTTGCATACTAATGCCCGTTACGACCCGCAATCTGCATCTTGTAACAATAGCCAGCTGCAATTAGAAGCTGTTTCCCACCTGTGCACAGCTGATTAAACACGATCCACATCAGCAGCAGAACTTTCAGAACTACAAAGTCACTGCAGCATCTCCGAAAAAGAAACGTTCACCTCCCGTTCACCCCTGCTGGGTGTAAGAGAGGCTGCTCGTGCTCTTTTGTGACTGTCTCATGCAACAGCAACGCAAAGTCTCCGTGTGAACTATAGAAATCCACTGTGGTGCTCACAGAATTAGATACTGACTCATGAATTTGACTTGAGACTGCATAGTTGGAAGACTACACAACAATTCCAGGGAAGGGAGACAAACAACCAAAGGCTGTATTAAACAATAAAAAACAAGCTTACGGGATTTTCCAGAGTTTAGCTCTGCTCAAATAAATGCGCTCCACTCCTAAATATAAACCCACCACTGTTAGCAGAGACCGCACCCAAGTTGGCAGTACATGAAAAAAGTACTCCATCATTGTATTGTAAATGAGCAAACCATGCAACACAGGCCAAGTTATGTGTATATAAAGCATGCGTGCAGCAGCAGATATCCTAATTAGGCCTTGGGAATATTTTAGGATAAGCGGTTTCTTTCTCCCTTGGGCATGACTTGACTGCTCTATCCATCAAGGCTAAAGGAAAAACATGTACTTAAGTGTATGTGCACTACTTAAATATGTCAGACCACTTCACAATGTGTTGAGCGATGAAAGTCTTTTCAGAAAAGAAGCTGCAGTAGCTAACAGCACTGACACAAAGCAGCTTTCATTAATTTTTTCCTGTTTAAGTCAGTCCAAAAGCTCCTGATTGCCTGTTCTTCAAAAGGCAACAGCAGCTTTTCTCTGTGCTTACAGCTCTGCAGAGATAAAATTAAAAGGACTTTTTTTGGTTTGTTTTTCTTGAACACACATGTAGTGAGGGTACATGTATATGAGGCTCTCTCTCGCAATGAGCAACCTTGAAGTATCATCTCTAGTGCTGCTTTACGAGCAGCTCATCCTCTAGCTAGGAGAAAACCATCTAGGAAGAGAGACCGGGAGGTGAGAGCGAAGTAAAAATGTGAGTGCTTTGCTCAGAGGGTGGGGATTAATTGTTGGTAATTAAGGATGTGGCCATCTCTCCAGGGACCAGTAGAGGCCTTCTCCCCCCATCAGTCAGCAGCTATCATGTCCCGAACCTAAACCGGCTGACTGGCGGTACAGCGTGGATAGACATCACTTCTTAAGCGCTGATCATTTATCACGCCGCTGAGCTGTGATAAAGTCAAAGAAAGTTTCAAAGCTCTGTTTATGAGATACTGTCAAGAAAACTAAATTGAGGCACAAGCTGTCGCGGGCAACTGACGAGGCAGAGAAGACGAAGAAGTTGATGCTGTAGTTAAGAAAGGAGCCTGGAGCGATGTTCAGTTATTTCAGACATTAAAAGGACAACAACATGCCTAATTACTGACAAAAAATATATCTTTTTTTCACAGGAAATGCTTTGGAGTTAAATCCCTCAATAATGTCAAACTTATTTCATAGTTTTCTCAATTAATCAGTTAATCATTTATTGTTATGATGTACTGCAGCTCTGCATTTGGTTTATGCAAGTGGTGTCTCCGTACCCCAGCAGAAGCTGTGAGAAGGTACAGTCAATGCCAAAAACTGTACTGTCTCTTATTTTATTACTTTAAAATGTATTAAAAAGTGGAAAACTAGAATGCAATGTTCAGTAGGCTACATCACTGTTGATGGTGATAGTTTTTGTATCTTTAATATTGCCCACATCAAGTCTGAGTAAAGTGTCAATCATTAATGTTGCGCTGCATGTGTAATTAATGTGGACAGTAGTAGCTGTCATTTAATGCATATTTATATAAATGTTTCACTGGAATTGCATTGCTAGGCAACAGCTTGCATCGATGTTTAATTCCTGTCAGCTGATGTCATACACATACGAGTCCCTCCAGGATTCTGCAGGCTGTTTTTGGGATTGCTTCCACCTGAAATGCACTATTTTACGATATAATGTTTATAGGTGGGGTTTTTTTTGGCAATGAAATTGCAGGGGCCAGTAAAAATAGCAACAATAGTTGTGACGTTATCTCGGATTCAGAGTGTATTATGAGCATTCAGTGTTTCCCACACAGTTAGAATCTAGTTGTAATGGTAGGGGGTTGGGGGGGGGGGGGGGGGGGTGTTGCCGGCAATCAGCTCTTGATGCCGTTTGATGGAGCACTGAAGGACCCGTGAGAGGCTCCCCTCCTGCTCCAGTCAGCAAGGGCTAACACAGCACAATGTGATCTCATCCATTCTCACCATATCTGGCTGCTTGGGCAGAAACCCTGCAGCAGTGATTAGCATCTGACACCGAACCCCTAAACACCGCACCAAAACGATCAAATCCATTGTTAAACCTGTTAATAACTGTTAGTTAACATTAGATGCTAACAGTTAGCCCTGTCACTGTGTGTGTGTGTGTGTGTGTGTGTGTGTGTGTGTGTGTGTGAGTGAGTGGCTGTCCACAGGAAATACAAAGGGACCAATTCAGAATCTTTATGTTTGCATGTTTGACACAGTCTATTGAGTACTGTAGAGCTGTACTTGCTTAATTTTCGTCTGGGGGGATGGCCTTGCTATAAAAGGGCTGGAAATATTAAAAAACACAAACAAAAAAAAACATAAAGGCCCAATATAAATTCCCAGAACAAATTTAAAATCTTCAAATGTCTTCCTTTGTCCGACCAATAGACAGAAACTCAAAGACATTTAACTTACAATCATGTAAAGCAGCGAAAAGCAGCTACATCCGAGAGGCTGGAGCCTGTGAATGTTGGTTGTTCATGCACCTCAATTAACCTGCTATCAAAAGGTTTGCTGGTTTATTTTAAACAACTGACTCATCACTTTAGCTCTAAGCTTCTTCACATCCTCACTTCATCAGCAGCCAATAAGGTTGCTTTCCCTCATCATGTCTCACACACTGACGGGTCAAAATGCCAACGCTTGTCTCACCACACTAAAAAAACAAATGCTGTGCTGTCGGAGTAAAATGAAATACAGCCATTTTGGATGGATGGGAGATTATCTGAGTCCAACGGCCCGCTGTCATGGGAGACTTAGCTCCTACTGTGGTAGACTAATCTCCCCGTGCTTGCGGTGCTGCAGACAGCGGTGGATATATTGTGCTTCTGTCCTGCATCGGTATGCCGTGAAGCACTGTGGGGGATACATGTAAGGGATTAGCTTGAGTTAAAAATGTAATACAGGCTGGTTCAGCAAGAGGAAATCACCTGTCTGTCTGCTCTTTGTCTGCTCTGTATTACAGCTGTGGGGGGTCAATAGTTCATAGGATGAGCGGGCACCGGAGGAGCACTTAACCTCTGTGTGCTTCATAATGCCTTGTCAGACATGGCAAGAAAATGGTCTGATATTCTGCTTTTGTTATCCATTATGTCTTCATGGAGAGTACAAACGTAGGGGAAATGGAAATAAATCCTATTATTGGTACTAACCTTCGCCTTGCCGGTGCTCTGTAGAATGTGGACCAGCGCACACGCCATCTCCTCCTTGTTCTTGACGCTAATCCCGGGCTCAAGCACCGAGCATAGCAGCATGTAGTTGTTGGTGGTGTACTCTGCAAACTCCTTGTACATCTCCATGGGAAGGATGTTCATACTCTGATAGCGGGCCTTGATCCTAATCATAGGCCCAGATGTCTTGCCCTTAGGAGGGTTGGGCATGCTGACTGGATACCACTTCTCCATAAACTGCCGGCCGGTAACTGCTGCCACGGGGATGTTGACAAGTCCGATGTAATTGTTTTTATCTTTCTTTTTCTTCTTGTCCGTGTCTTTGTAGAGGTGGGCTGTGATGCTCTTGACAGCAGGCAGGTTGTTGAACTCAAAGTGCTCTCCCCAGAAGACGTTGTCAGTCTTGAGTTTACAGGTGGTGCGGGCGTAGAGTGAGTCATCCAGGCAAAGCTCGCAGAAGTATTTCTTCTTGGCCGGCAGGTCCTTGGCCTCGATGATCCACAGCCTCAGCAGGTTCTCCACCCGACGACTGTTGTCCTGAAGAAAACAACAGGA
Source organism: Epinephelus lanceolatus (assembly GCF_041903045.1). Classification (NCBI taxonomy): domain Eukaryota; kingdom Metazoa; phylum Chordata; class Actinopteri; order Perciformes; family Serranidae; genus Epinephelus; species Epinephelus lanceolatus. Next base: position 11,603,459 of record NC_135752.1, read on the forward strand.
AGTGGTTTAGTAAGATCTTTTAGAACAAGTCTCGCCAACAACATCACCACTGGAAATTTCAAGACAAAAAACAGAGTTCAAAGTGACAGCCTCAGCAGGAGGACTGGATAAAAATAACCAACCTAAAAGCTAATCTAGTAAACTAATGAACAAAACAAATCAAATCACTGCAGAATTAAACGGATAAGACCCAAACAGGAGCCAGCCTCAAACTCTAATTTTGAAGTTTCTCCATTTTAAATGACAAAAACATTTCAGGCAGTACTTCAATCATTCCATGGTGGCAATTTAAAATCTTTTCTCTCCTGCGTCTTCAGCCTTTTAAAGAGCTAAGAACTCTCACTCCTACATTATTTCACAGAGTGCTAACCCATTCTTATGTCATCAATTGATTTTGCCAAGAGCGGGGCATATTTTTGGCCCATTATTCAGATTGCCTTGAAAACTACCTCTGAAGAAGAAGAGAGGAGAAGAGAGGTAATAATTACATTATTAGAGAGAGACATACCAGAGCCTCTCGTAATCACAAGGATGCTATTGAATGTTTGACATACCGGTGGCTATGAAAGCTCTGGATCTGGATGCTTTTCATATGTTGCGACATTAACACAACCTCATGTAATTGTGTAATGAAATTCAATTCATCCACTTTATGTTTCTGAGGCTTTAAATTCATCCCAGTATCAGGTGTTTCTCAACTCTGAAAAACATTTAATCTTATCTTTAATGTGTCTGTGTTCATTCAAGGTCTGTCTGCATCAAAGGTCCAGAGTGTTGGATTTAGGCAAGGCAAGGCAAGGCAAGGCAAGGCAAGGCAAGGCAAGTTTATTTGTATAGCACAATTCAACACAAGGTAATTCAAAGTGCTTTACAGAGACATTAAAAGCAACAAGACACAATTTAAAACAATAAAAACAGTCGATTAAAAAGGGAAATAGAAATTGAGAATGATAGTGATAATAATAAAACACAGTGACATAAAATAAAAACAGGCTCAATACATTGAACAGTCAGGATAAGAAAAGAAGTAGAATAATAAAAAGCATAAATCAGCAGTGTGTAGTTAAAAAGTACGGGCAGTAGAATACAGCAGGTAAGTATTTAATCTAAGAGTACGCTTCAGTAAACAATAGTGTTTTTAGCCCTGATTTAAAGGAGCTGACAGTTTGAGCAGACCTCAGATCTACAGGAAGTTTGTTCCACAGGTGAGGAGCATAATAACTGAATGCTGCCTCACCTTGCTTGGTTCTTGTTCTTGGAACACACAACAAACCTGTTCCAGATGACCTAAGGGGTCTGGATGCTTCGTAGGGAACCAGTAGATCAAGCATGTATTTTGGTCCGAGACCATTTAGGGCTTTGTAGACCAGCAGTAAGATTTTAAAATCTATTCTTTGACTCACAGGAAGCCAGTGTAGCGATTTAATGACCGGTGTAATATGGTCCAGTTTCCTGGTGTTTGTAAGGACTCTGGCGGCAGCGTCCTGAATCAGTTGCAGCTGTCTGATTGATTTTTTTTAAGGCCTGTAAATAAGCCATTGCAATAATCCAACCTACTAAAAATGAATGCATGAATAAGTTTTTCCATGTCTTGCTTAGACAGAAACCCCTTAATTTTAGCTATATTTTTCAGGTGGTAATAGGCAGATTTAGTAATAAACTTTAAATGGCTGTTGAAGTTCAGGTCTGAGTCAATAATAACACCAAGATTTCTGGCTTGATTTGTAGCTGTCAATGACATAGAGCCAAGGTGGGCGCTGATCTTTGCCCTTTCATTTCTAGGGCCAAAAATTAATACCTCTGTCTTTTCTGGATTTAGCTGGAGAAAATTCTGGCACATCCAGTCATTAATTTGATGAATACAGTTACTCAATGAGAGTAAGGGACTGTAGTTGTGTGATGACAATGAGATATAGAGTTGTGTGTTGTCGGCATACATATGATAGGAGATGTTATGATGTTCCATAATCTGGGCTAGGGGTAGCATATAGATGTTGAATAGAAGTGGTCCGAGAATGGACCCTTGAGAACCCCACATGTGATCGTAGTTCGCTCAGATTCATGGTTACCAACTGACACAAAAAAGTCCCTATCTTGTAAGTAAGATTTAGGAGAAGAAACAGAATATAATATAATAAGTAGGGTTTCTTTAGTGAATAATTATCTGGAAATAAGAATCCTTGTGTTATTGTTACCTTAGCCATGAGCCGTTTATATCTACATAGGGAGAGGGTCCCTGTTTATGGATATTGCCATGTTTCTATTGTAGCCCAGAATGAACCACCAAACACTGGCTCGTTTTCGTGTCAGCCACTGTAGTTAGCAGCCTGTCTGTGACAAGCAGCATTAGAAAAACACAGATTATTTAACATGAAACTGCTTTATTGTGTAAAAACCACCTGAATGTCTGGATATTAAGTCATCAGAGAAAAAAGGTGAGCACACATTAGCTGGTGCTAGGCTAGCGGATCATCTCTGACAAACCACACAGCATAGGAAAAACACTAATTTGCAATGTGAAACTGCTTTATCCAGTGTTTTTACTGGTAGTATTCACCTGGTCCATTTCTTTTGGAGAAAAAGAGACCTCTGTGGATAATTCAGTTCCAGCTAAAAACTTCCTCAACAATGAACATTGAAGGAATTCTTACCAGGAGAAGTTTCAGCTGGTTACAATCTGCAATCCTCACCACTAGATGCCACTAAATCCCCCTAAATCTTACACACTGTTCTTTTAAGTAGGAGCTAAAAGGCGAGGCATTAGTATACATATAGAGGCGATGTGCCAATCACGAGGATTATGTCTCATCATATCCTTCTTACAGAAAGTAGAAGAGTTCTCTTTTAGGGCTCATTTGCAAAAACAGCTATCTCTGGTTTTATTTATTTTCCTAGATCATGTTTTTTTTGTGTGCGCAAACCAGGGAATATCAGTCAAATTGGTGCTGGTGGTTTTGAGAAGATATCTCAAGGTTTTTACATTTTCATAAAATTATAATTATGCACTCAAAGGAATATCAATTAAACCAGTGGTTTTACTCACTTTAGAAATATTTTTTGCAAATTAACTCCACTTTTCAACTGAAAAGAGAAAAAACAGTTAACTTTCTTAATGCTGACTCCTGTACTGCATGTCTCAACCCTTTGCAGTATTGTTCCTCAGCTCAGTATAATTCCTGAAGATTAAGAGCTAGATTTCAGTCTTGTTGTCACATGCGATCAGTGTTAAATAATGCTATGTCAGTAGTGTTATTTTTCAAATTCCCCTCTGTTGACACAACAAAATGACTCCCTATTGTAAATCAAGGTGCTCTGTACCCTCAATTAGAAATTAAACTTTGTGTTATGTCACACGGAACTGTATTTGCTCTCAAACACCAGCCCGCAAAGATGATACCCTGGTAAATTGCCTATTATCATAATTACCTATAATTATCCTCTTATACAGGAGCTGAGTTGTGCAGGTTTAGCATTTAGACCACCTAATTTCATTTACATTGATAACACCTCTGGCAGAGGTGAATATATTTTTATTTTCTTTGTTATTCCATATTTTTAAGCTAAGAGCACTCCTCCCAAACACTAGCGATGGAAAAAAAAAAAGACTTTAGGGTGAGGTCATGGGAACAAATACTAACCTGTAAACCACTTAAACAAGTTAGGTCTTGCGTGAGTCCTGCACAATGCACTCTCTTTTTATTTTAGGAGCAAAATATGTTCTTAGTAACAAAATAAATAACTTGTAAAGTGATCTATCTAATTGAATTTATCTTGCTGGCTTGATAAATGGTGTTTGCACACTTGGTTCACATTGATGTGTTACCTTAATCTTGGGTCTACTCTGTGAGTCGTAGTACGAGCGGTTTAAGTGTAAAATCTGTTTGATCCATTTAATACAACTCCAGAGACTTCCTTCTCTAGTTCCACAGATTTGCAGTATCTGACTCCACTTCTCATGTTTGCCAAAAAAAACATTGCGCTGCATCTAATCTCTCAAAATCACGGAATAATTAAAAACGCAAAGCAGTGACAGAGAGGGAGACAGAAATAACACCTCCTTGCCAAAAAGAGCCGAGGAGAAGGAGGACTCCAACGTTACTAGAGAACTTTCTTCTAAAGTTCTAATTAGTGAGTAATTTACTAAATAATGACAGATGAAGGAGCAAAGACGCTCTGAAATGAGGACTGTTTTCTTGGCTTGATGTGTTCGCCACTCTCCCTCCGCCACAGCTGTGTTTGTCAAGATTACAGATGGTATCAGTGCTCAGGAGAGAAGCACTTTGGGAGTCTTGGTGTTCCGCGTTTCAACCTCTTTGTCCTCTGATCTCGAGGTGCAGGAAGGGCACAGCTGGATGTGAACACGTCGGAATTGCATTGTGGTGTGAGTTAAGACACAATGTCAACAACTCGTGGCTCACTGTCTTTATAATCATCAGTGTTGCAAAGTGTGGTTTGAAATTGGGACACTTGTACATTAGCGTTGATTGCTGCACGCAGCCTCGTCCCACCTATTGCGTATTTACCTTGTTTGGCTGCACTGCTCTCCTCAGATTCTCCATCCATTTGTCTCTCTCGGCTGATGAACGGCAGGAAAAACATTTGCTTCCTGTGGAGGTGGTGACCTACCGTCGCCACAGAGAGAGAGAGAAGGAAAAATGAATGCTTTAATGATCAAACGTCACAACAATGACAAAGAAGAACTGGAACAGAATGTCTTGCTAAACTTAGTTCTAAAATGCTACTTTGTCTCTGACGCCAAAGAAGCTTATCGAAAATATGCACACATACACAATAGTGACTATGAGGAGAGTGAGGATGACTTGGCAATGTTGAGGGATGACTGAATGGTGTGAATGGACAGAGCAGAGAGAAATGGCTGCTTGGCAGGCTGGATGATGACTGGATAATTAAAAAATGCACAGTGGGACGGAGAGAGAACAGAGAGCGCAGAAAAGCGTGAAAAAAAAAGGCAACAGAATGATGTAATGAGCAGGATAATAAAGATTAGTGGAGATTTCTGGTCTCTATGGTACACAGTGTAAGACTGAAAGTATTCAGTAATTCTCTCACCCTGAGGCACAGGCTCCATGTATGCATATATGTGCATATGTGATCTTACAGTAATTAGAGGCAATTTGTTAGAAACGACTCCAGCCTGCTGATGATCATGACGATACATCAGTTTTCACACAGCCAGTGAGTAAAATAAATTATCGCTGTACTTCCATTTATTTTCTACAAGCAGAAAAATGTAGCCGCTGCCACTTGCTTCTGTATTTTTTTTAATACAGAAGAGCCATCTGCATGTGAACTTTTGGCTATAATTGGTCATCAGCAGCTCATCAAGAACTGAAGATGCAACAGAGATATTAAGTGAGAGGAGCCGCTGGATCTCAAAGTATCTTTTCCAGCTGTTAATTTACATTTCAGTTTTCTTGTAATGATTTAAAAAGCAATATTCCACTATATTCAATTTTTTTGAGATCAAACTGTTGATTGAACAGAATAATCAATAATGAAATTAATTGTTGCCCTTGTTGCTTTGGAGAAAACGCAACTTAGAGGTGCAAATCAGAGTTGTAGCAAACTCACAATGGTTTGTTGTAATTGGGAACAAAAAACAGCGTCATAGCTTCAGTTGACCCAGAACTGGAAAGAAAGCTGATTAAAACTGCACACTGAATGTTTTAGCAGGCTTCCACGGAGCATAATCTTTAGCTTCTGTTAGGCATATGCGGCACGTACAACATGACTTAACAGTAGCAGCAGACCAAGCTGTAAACACAACACTGACTTATTATCGCCTTCTTTAGATGTTGTAGTTAAAGTGTTGGTAAACAGTTGCTTAATTACACATACATAAGCATTTATTTAGGGTCATCACTCTCTTACTAGCTTGTTGTTAACTTCTGCTGTTTAGTGCTGCGCTTGTCGTGCACAGTGGGTTTATCAAAGCTTTTTATCGGAAAGCAGCCTCCTCCTGCAGCTGGAAACTAGTTTGATGAGAGCCGTGACAGTGAACCGAAACATTAAAATTGCAAAAAACAAAACAATGAGCTTGAAGGGGCTAAAATGGTCCATGTCGCGTTCAGGGGAACTGCAGAGTTTGGTGATAATTCTCTGTAGGATTCATCACTATGATTGATCCCTTAAGCCAGGCTCAGACTACAAGAGTTTTAAAATCCTAATTAATTTTTAAAATCAAGTGGCATCCAGCACATACAGAGAAACTTCACACATGTTCTCCTCTGTAATCTCAAACATGCACACACTACAAGATTTGAAAATAATGGCGCAACAAACACTCCAGGATATTATTAAGATTATCATGCCAGAAGGGGCCACTCATGTGATCCTCATGGGCAAGCAGATGTAAACATAGTGGAGACTGACGGGGGGCCGACAACTTGCTGTAATGTTAACAATGCTAGTAGCATGCTACAGTAGCATGGTAGCTGACATTAGCCACAAGGGCTAGAATGTTTTCTGTTGCTTGGCAACAACGTCAGCTGCTCCCTACTGATGTAATCGTAACTATAACTATCCAGATCTTAAATATCACAGTGTTTTCCACAGAATTATTAGTCTCGCCACCAGACAATCAGAGATCTCGGCCTTCTGATAGTCTGGGGACACTCCTTTCTAAAGTGTGTTTAACACACCAGAGAAAACGGCCGGCAACAAAGCAACGCCTCTTGCATTTTTGAAAAGGACACGCCCTCCTGGAAATGTGCGCTCCCCCTTTTCTCGTCTGCAAGGACACAAACACACAGAGAGCTTGAAAATGGATGCCGAGATATTTAACTACGTTTTATCAAACATGTGCTCAGTCCACAAGATTGTGGAAATGAAGGACTTACAGCGACTTGAGCCATTTTGTACTGCTACACGTGTTTCTAGTGGGACTATGTTTACGAGCACAAGAGTTCAGCGAGCCACCGAAGGACCGCCCTGCAGATTTACTACACAAAATTTCTAGGGAGAAAGTCATCAATCTTTAGTTAAGCAAAGCATCTAAAGACTGACTTGTGAGTCTACAGAATTATAATCTGTGTGGTGGTGGCTGTAGACAGGGGTGTGTCTGTTTTTGTGTCCCCTCTCTAAATGTGGAGGTTCTTGCAGCTCTGTCTTTTCCCTCAGTAGCTGTTTGTTGAGTTTGAGTCATGGGACAGACAACTGATCAGTTAATCAGTTTTTGGTGAGACCAATCAGAGCTGATGAGATCAGACGAATGGATTAGGAATTGGATTAGATTAGAGGAACAGCTGTTGCAGAGGTGAGTGAAAGCAAACGTTTAGACCCAGTGCTGGACCATGAGAGCTCTGTTGTTCTAAGAAATAGAGCGTTCTATTTCAGTATGAATTAATGAACAGTTAGGTTTCGCTGTCACTGTGCCTGGCTCCGTCTGTGTCCAGACTATGCTCTGCGCTCCGGGAGTGTGGAGCTCTGAATAACTGAATAGCATATATATTCCAACAGTGGTCCAAATTAAGAGTCCAGCTCCAAAACTAGAAAATCAATATGTGGTGGCAAATGTTGGTATCTTGGCGGGTCACCACAAATAAATGAGTATGTGGGAAACCCTGTATTAAACATGTTTGAAATTATCGAGGCAGCTCGATGATGAGTGTGGGTGGTTTAAGACTGGATCTATTACTAGATGATCTGAGCCAAACACTGGTTCTGATCAAGATCCCACACCAGAATTTCCCTCCGACTGTGGAGAGGGGTGATTTGGGGATAAATCAACCCAAATCTCCTGTAGTCTGAGTCCGGCTTACACATTAAACATTGTCATTTGACCCATGGTGAATATATAACTATTGATTAGTGCAGCTTAAGGCATGGTGATTGGATGGTTCTTACAAAAATGCAACGTGGGCAGAGCTCAAAGATTTTCACTTTTGCCCAAAGAAGCAAAGATCTTCTTATGTAGTTGCTTTTGTGTTGTACTGAGGATGTGGCAGATCACCAAACATTTTCTGTGCAGAAGAAGAACAGAACTTCTGTCTCTGATGCCTGAAATAATTCCTCCTACTTTGCAAGTCTACAGCAACACCAGATGTATGGCTGTGTGTGGACACTTCAATGAAGCAGGACTGGGAGTGGGAATGCTCTGTAGTATTTTTGTGTTCTATACTGTAAATGCATTTGTGTATATGCTTGTGTGTGTGTGTGCCCACTCACCTCAAAGCAGTAGTCCTGCCCGAGGATGCTGCTGTGCACAGGCTTGATGACAACCTCGTCCTCCATACTTAGGTCCAGGGCTTCCACAGCGCTACTGGGGCTGAGCAATGACTCATGGGAGCGAGACTCCTTCAGCCTTGGCATCAGATGAGATCTAAGAGTGACAAAAGGAGAGAAAGAGGAAGAGGGAGAGAACTGAGTCACCCTGCAGAGTCTGAGGAGAGGAAGTGAGAGAGAGGGAGCATATGCACTGCGCGTATTAGCGAGCGTTCATGGTGAGTGTGAAGGAAGAGAGTGAGAGGATGACGAAGAGAGGATGCTCCACTTGCCTCAAAGTCAGCGAGTCCTCGACACGACAAGCTTGCACACTATACAAACACATGTTCACGCAACCCACTTCTGAGCTCACTTGCTAATGGATGCTTTGTGACTTCTCATTTACAACTTGAAACATCAATGGGTGAATGAAAAGGCCATGAAGGATTTTGAGTCAAGCTGCGCTGCAAACAGATGCAGTGGAACCACTATAAATAGGAAGCAATTCATATCATTGATTATCATTAATGGTCAAGCTTAGACAGTTTCCATGATGTGATAATGCTTCACTGTGATAAACCACTCACTATCTGTTTTGTGGAGCTTCATTTAACAAAAACGCGCCACACAAACTCGCAGGCCTGTCAGCTTCTCTCCACTGCACTGTGACAGGAGCTCAGAGTGCACTTTAGAAAGTGTTCAATACTCTGACAAAGACAACCCTGAAGCCCTATTGTTGGCCATTTTCTAGCCAGAGAAGATTAGGAGACAAAGTGAAGAGCTTTCCAATGTTTGCTGTGTTAGATGTCGCCCTACTTTCTGTGTTTTTAGAAGAGTTAGTGAATGGCTGTCATCAGGAAAGAGCAAATTTGTGTCTCCGTGCAGTGCATATTTGTCCGTGACCATTTGAGGAATCTGGAGAGGTACCAGAAGTAAACAAGTCGCCATTACTCTGGTGGCATCTCTCTACAATATTCACATGTTTGAATGCAAACTACCCTTGAAGTGTATAATTAAGCAATAAGCTACGGGGGGCTAGTGATTTTAGAATGGCTAAGCCTCAACAGGCTCCACGTCTTGCCATGATGTAGTTTGTCTGCTATGGATGGAGACAAAAGGCTGATGGACTGGGCAACAGCAACGACCGGTATTTCTCAAACGAAGCGACAGGACACAGCAGGTTTTCTGGTTGCTCAAACATAAATCCCTATTGGCTCTTTTTTCTTTGTGCATTGATTAATGACAATATAACTGTGGAAACCATAGGGTTCACCTTTCCCATTTTTCATTGTGGTATAAAACTGACAGAGCCTGGTTTAGCTCCATTTGGGTGATCATTTTAAAATCAATAGCCAACAATAGTCTGTTTAACGGTCCTGGCTTTGATTCTTGACTATCCCAGTTTCTCAGTTTCTCCTGTGGTTATTTCAGCGCATTTCCTTTCTCATTTCCTCCACCTCTGTCCTGTCTATCAGTTTCAGCTACTTATCTATCCTTAGCCTACACAGTAAATCAAAATTCACAATAAAATCTGACAATTTGAAACAACGGTTAATTGGAGCAGTAATAATGCTTTTATGCTGTGTGTATGGAGTATTTTATAATGGCTTTAAACGCGGTTCAACAAATCACAATCAAGCACCTTAACAACAACAACAACAACAACAATTAGCTTCTCTGCTAAATCTGGCGCACACATCTTTTATTCTTATGAATGAGTAATGTAAGGGCATATTGTCCTTTATAAACTAAATAAAACTAAAACATATAAAAGAATCTGTGTAGGCCTCAGCTGCTCCATCAACAGTCAAAACTAAAAAAAGATTGGAAAAAAACTGACTGAGAAACAAGTGGCGTTAGCTAACTTATCACTGCTTAGCTAACGTAGCTGATGGTAGTAAGCTAACTGAGGTGTTACTGTGAATTATAACGGTAGTTGCTCTAACTCGGGCAATGACCACACATAAATATTCAGTCAGCATCACAAACAGAACAGGTGCAATGTTGTCCAGTGTTTTGCTTTAATGAACGAGTGTTAACTGGTGACACAGCCAAATGTATCTAAGCTGATTAAAACAGAAGCTGTTGAATACATTAACAGAACATGTAGGTGTCCTAGTAAAAGCCTTCAGTTTTACTTAAATCAATTTTAAATACATACTCATTTGTATATTATCTACACCAACCATTTATGTAGTTACTGTGAGAAAACATGGACGCAAAAACCACCAGTTAACACGGTCATTAAGCCAAAACACCATCAGCTCTATTTTATTTTTTAACCACGGAAAAATCATCTGACAGTCTATCTGAGATAATTATCTAAGATCATTTGGGAGATTGCCATCCTTTGCTCCCGTCACTGTCAGAAGAAGACACTGCCAGTTGCCATCACAGTAATGGCGGCAGCATAAAATAGCAGAACACACAAAGCGGTCATCAGATTCGTGTATATGATCCACGTTATTGAGCTTGATATTTAGCATAACATTTAGCTCTCCTAATATTTAATAATAATGTTGAAGTGCATTATCCTCCAACAAGTCATGAAGTCAAGTAAAAGTAGTTGTCTTCAGTCATATACAGTCAAACTAGGGCTTGGCAATATATCGATATTATAGCGATATCATGATATGATACTAGATATTAGTTTTTGGATACCATTAAATGTTATCTTTTCCTAGCTTAATGACAGTAAAGTGATGTCACCAGACTTATATTATTTGCCTTCACTTATTTACAGTAGGCATTATATCCACATTAACCTCACAATGTTGTTACAATATTGATATCGATGTTTTTTGGTAAGAAACACTGTGATATTTGATTTGCTCCATGGTGCCTGGACCAAAGTCAAACACCAGCCCTTAGCGCTCCTGCATTTCTATTAACCATCAACCTTCCCCAATGTTCCAGTCAGCCTCATGGTGACAAGAGGATGAAGAGCTAAATATGCTAGCGAGGGATGTAAGCAGCGACAGGCGAGCTACACAAACATTAGCCCCTGACACTGGCAGGACGAGCGAGACAGAGGGTCAATTGCTTGTGTAATGAGTGAAAACATTCTGTTAACAGTGCCCTCCATGGACGGCTTACACACTAATCCCATGTGTGTGAGTTGGCCTGTGCGTGTGTGTGTGTGCACTGTACATTTCGACAAAAAAACAAAAAACAAAAAAAAAAACCAGCATTCCAGGGAAAACGCAGCAGCCGTAATGACAGATTAGCAACTGCATGCAGCCCTTTGTACATTCTGCCAGCTTTGTTGTCAAATCCACTGTCCAATGTGAAGTGGATAATGATCTGGACTCTCTCCTTTTTTTCTCCTTCTCACACACACACACACACACACACACACATATATAAAGGCACATTTCAATCCCCTGAAAGTAAAGAAAAAATACACATGCAAACACCTCAAGGATAGCTTTGCATATGAAAATCCAGTTTTAGGAGTCTTTTCTAAAGCACCGCTGCAGAGGAAGTGTGTTTGCACCTAGCTCTGCTTTGGGATTGGCTGACTGGGTACTGGGCAGAACAGAGAGCGAGTCAAGTAAGCGGAGAGGAGGGGAAACAGGGGTTTTCTAGTGGGATGTGCCGTTAGAGGCAGGAAGGTATGGAAACTTGTGTCCACGGTTCCCAAAAACCTGCATGATGATGTCTCTATGACTCACAGACTGAGAGGGAAAAAACTGGCAATGCTACAAACGCTGTCAAACATTTTAATGAGCTGGTAGCGTGCACATTTCTATTTCACACAACTAATAGGAAGCATGCACATATTCTCCCTGTGAAGACGGACTGGAACATGTAGCCAGTGTAGCTCGCCAAAAGCAAGATTCTCTGGAGTAATATTGTGCATGATGTGAAGAGAAATGGCTGCAGAGAGAGGAATGCATCATCAGAAATGAATACATTTTATTCTGCTATTACGGTTTTCTTTTTCTCTCAGCATATCATATTAGCATATTAGTGTCAGTGGAAATGGTGGGAGACTGTGAAAGTCTGAATTGATGAATAATAATGCTGCCTGTCATCTGTATGGCACTGTATTAAATTGTACTGTAACGTGTAATTTACAGCCTATTGTAGGCCACTTTGTAATAATGACAATGAAAGACTGTCTGCCGTGCGAAAGCTGCTCATAACTTCTATATCACCCAGTTTGACACACGGCTCATGTCAGCCTCTGCAAATAACTGTTGGTATTAAAAGCAGGACCCGCTGTCCTCATCTCCTCCGCTCTCTACTCTTTGGTTCCCTTCCCCCCTCTCAACATCGTCTATTCTCGGAAAATGTCCTTCTTTGTCCTTGACAATCCTCCATTGCTCTGCCTCCTGTCCTGTCTTTCTCTCATTCAGTGTTTACCTGAGGTGGGGAGGTATAGTTTATGTTCAGAGGATTCTTTCAGACTCTGGTACACATCTTTCCATCCCACTCTCCTCTCCCTTCCACCGTTCTGTTTATCTCTCTCACTGTGTTTATCTCCCATCTCCTCTCTTGGCCGCCAATCAATCTAACCCTCTTGGTCTTCTGGGCTTCATCTGGGCCACCTAAGTATTTCCGATGCTACGCAGCAGAAACACAGGACTCGAGAAAATTCCAGTGGCTCCTACACATAGACAACCTTCATAAAGCCCCTGTGGTAAAATACATAATTTAAAAGGTCAAGCCATAAAGAACAGCCTTTGTAAAAACATGTCAGAATTACAGGAGATGCCGCAAAGAGCAGTGTTCATACTGTGTCTATATGTTTGGAAGCATAACTACTGTAGAAAAAATGCTTGTATGAGAGTGTTTACACCCAAAGAGACACACAGGTTTGTTTTTCTAAATGTGCATGTGACTCAACAGAATTACATGTAGCTCTGTACATCGTGATGTTTCATTCCTAGTCTCCTAAAAAGCATTTGTGGTGTTTTGATGAATTAATTTGTTTCCTCTGATCCACATGTACCTTGTGGTGTTTTAATCAGGTGCCACAGAAACAGAGAGTAGGATAACACGAATCAAACGCTGCATTTCCACCAAACATTTTCTGTATCATAAGCTTTGAACCTGTGCGTAACCCGTGTGGACATTCACCTACACTCTGGATCTGTTTGTGTTTCCACTGCAGAGAGTTCTCTTACATGTAGACGGGGTTGTAACCAGATGGTAATAGCCACACCGCTGCTCGTCCAGCTCTCACTGTCACACCTCCCCGATCGTCCACGGAACAGAGTTGTGCGGGATTGTGCACAGAGTCCTTGTGGAGCAAGAGGGATGATTCTCTTTTGATCAATCAGTGAACTGCTGTGTTTCCAGCTCCATCTTTTAATATTGGATCAATATGCTATGTACATCTTATGACAATGGAAACACAAAAATGGGCATTCTCACGTGAAACGAACTGAACTGAGCTGGACTGTTAGGTGAAAACTGTTTGGAGGCTGTATTCCACTGTCTAGACTCAAACCAGAGAACCAGCGAACAGCAGCACAGCATGGAAGCTTAGTCTACAACAGAGGAAGCAGCAGCAGGTACCACAACATCAAGGTGCACTGAAAAAATGTTTCTGTCTGCCTATTCTTTTTGATATACCAAGTTTTTCACCAAGGCCAAGTGTGGAAACTTTTCTTTAAGTATATATTAAACTGAAGCGCCCACTCACTCTCCTGGCAGAGGAGACGCCATATGTACAAGGACTGTGTCCTTACGGGTTTGATTCCAGTCCACGGCCTTTTGCTACATGAAATTTCCCCTTCTCTCTCCACGTTTCACACTATAGCTATCCATCAAATAAAAAATAAATATATCAAATAAAAAATAAGTACATATATATATATATATATATATATATATATATATATATATATATATATATATATATATATATATGTACTTATTTTTTTTATATATGTATATATATATATATATATATATATATATATAAAGTCAGCTCCATAATTATTTGGACAATGATAAAGTTGTCATCATTTTGGCTCTGTACACCACCACAATGGGTTTTTAATGAAACAATGAATACCTGCTTAAAGTGCAGACTCTCAGCTTTCATTTAAGGCTTTTTTCAAAAATGTAGTATGAACCGTGTAGGAATGACAACCATTTCTTCACACAGTCCCCCAACTTTAAGGGATCATAAGTATTTGGACAAACTAACATAATCATCAATTAAACAGTCAGTTTTAATACTTGGTTGCAAATCCTTTACAGTCAATGACTGCCTGAAGTGTTGGACACATAGGCATCATCAGATGCTGGGTTTCTTCCCTGGTGATGCTCTGCCAGCCCTTTACTGCAGCCGTCTGCACTTCCTGCTTGTGTTTTGGGTGTTTTGCCCTCAGTTTTGGCTTCAGCAAGAGAAACGCATGCTCAGTTGGATTCAGGTCAGATGATATGACTTGGCCATTGCAGAACATTCCACTTCTTTGCCTTAAAAATGTCTTTGGTTGCTTTTGCAATATGCTTCAGGTCAATGTCCATCTGCACTGTGAAGCATCGTCCAATGAGTTTTGAAGCATTTAGTTGAATCTGAGCAGATAATGGTGCCCCAAACACTTCAGCTTTCATCCTGCTGCTCTTGTAAGCAAGACAAGACTTCACTAGAATAAATACAGAGGGTTTATCACAAGATGCAAACCATTGGTTAGCCTTAAAAATGGAAGGCTAGATTAGAGTTTGTCAAAAACCATCTAAAAAGCCTGTACAGTTGTGGAACAGCATACTATGGACAGATAAAACAAAGATCAACTACCAGAATGATGGGAAGACAAGAGAAGGAAGAAGGGAAGGAACTGCTCATGATCCAAAGCACACCACCTCATCAGTGAAGCATGGTGGAGGTACTGTTATGTCATGGCCATGTATGGCTGCCAGTGGAACTGGTTCTCTTGTATTTATTGATGATGTGACTGCTGAGAAGAGCAGCAGGATGAAAGCTGAAGTGTTTGGGGCACCATTATCTGCTCAGATTCAACTAAATGCTTCAAAACTCATTGGACGATGCTTCACAGTGCAGTTGGACATTGACCTGAAGCATGCTGCAAAAGCAACCAAAGACATTTTTAAGGCAAAGAAGTGGAATGTTCTGCAATGGCCAAGTCATATCATCTGACCTGAATCCAACTGAGCATGCGTTTCTCTTGCTGAAGCCAAAACTGAGGGCAAAACACCCAAAACACAAGCAGGAAGTGCAGACGGCTGCAGTAAAGGGCTGGCAGAGCATCACCAGGGAAGAAACCCAGCATCTGATGATGCCTATGTGTCCAACACTTCAGGCAGTTATTGACTGTAAAGGATTTGCAACCAAGTATTAAAACTGACTGTTTAATTGATGATTATGTTAGTTTGTCCAAATACTTATGAGCCCTTAAAGTTGGGGGACTGTGTGAAGAAATGGTTGTAATTCCTACACGGTTCATACTACATTTTTGAAAAAAGCCTTAAATGAAAGCTGAGAGTCTGCACTTTAAGCAGGTATTCATTGTTTCATTTAAAACCCATTGTGGTGGTGTACAGAGCCAAAATGACGACAACTGTATCATTGTCCAAATAATTATGGACCTGACTGTATATATATATACATACACACACACACACACACACACACACATATATATATATATATATATATATATATATATATATATATGTATGTATGTGTATATATATATATATAATCTTTCTGGCATTTACCCTAAGGTTTTTTATGCACAAATGAAGAAAAAAAAACTGCAACTGTAAGTCTGCAATGAGAAGAGATGACCAGTGAAACTGTTTTCAATAACCCTCACTGTGTGCTGCAATTTTTTTCATTTCTTCTATTTTAGATTTGTATTATTTGAACGCCAAGGTAGCTGGTGATGTAGATATACAGCCACTATTCAGGATTTTATGTAACTACATGAGGCCATAGTCTATATGCAAAGTCATGCAACCAATGAGGTCACCCTTGAGTTATTGATTTACTTTACGATGGTGCTGTTATTGTACGATATCAAGATTAGCGACTTGCTCATTAGATCACTGTCATTGCTTGTGTGTGTGTGTGTGTGTGTGTATGTGTGTGTGTGTGTGTGTGTGAAGTGGATGATTGTTGACAACAAAGTAAATCTTTACCTAACATGGTGGCTCAACGATGATGTCACCAGTCCAGGAAACCTGGCAAGCAACTGAATACAGACACAGCGGGATACAGGTAACTACATAATATTACTGATTGTTCCAATGCCATTCATCCCTAAGCGTCATCTGACCAGTAGCTCCTGTGTGGTTGTGCTACACTAAACAGTGACCATCCATCATGATCCTGCCTAATTAAGTCTCTCCTTCACCTCTGTATATTTTCATTTTCACGGTAAGATTATCCAAGCAGAGGCTGGAAACATTTACATATAAATATTAATTGACCCTGTGTTTGCTTTCTTCACGGAGACACACAGAAATGAACACACTGCCAATCAAAGCTCAGCTTTAGAAAGAGGGATACGGGACAAGATGAGGACAGAGAGAAAAAGAAAGAGAGAAGGTGACATAGGTGAGAGAGGAAGAGCAGATACTGCACTGTGCTCAGGATAGGATTAGCATTATGTCTCTGTGATATTTAAAACAAACATAAACTGACCTGATCCAACTCAAGCTACCACAGAGGCATGCTGTATATTGTTTGGTAATTATAGTGGGACCTACAATATATTCTCAATTTAACAACAACACAAACACCTGGCAAAGTTATAATGTAAGAATATAACATTATTGTAAAAACTGCGTACACACATTTAGTTTATATTTATGTGCTGTTTGAGCCACTTTTCTATCATTCAAATATATAATGTTGAAAAAACAAAGATGAAATAATGTGAATTTCCCTTTAACATCAATATTCATTGACAGATGTTTCATAATTTTTTTGCCTCTTCTGTTTTATCAGACTGTAGCGTGCATCACTGATTGCAACATTTAACCTGACTCTTATGTAACACTGCTTGTCAGATCATTTATGCTGCCACCCTGACAATAAAAGCTATTGTTATCAAATTTTCGCTCTCCTGACATCTTCAAATGCACATATTTAGATCAGGTAAAACATTTTTTTGTTGTTGTTTTGGGGTTTTTGGACGTTGGTATTTCAAAATCTCTGCATACAACCATGAGCACAGTGACATCTAGACGCACTGTTCAATAGAAAGGTTCAATAGAAACTCAGTTAGGAGTAAGTACAGGGGAGGGCAGAGCAGAGTAATGGATTCTGAGTGTGTCTGGGCTGCACCCAGTGCGCTTTGTCTCTGCATCCTGTAAAAAAGAGTTCATCTGATAGCCTGTCTGGGATCTGATATAGTCTAAAACCTCAGGCCCATATAGGCGTCAGAGCACTCAGACTTCTAACACACTGATTGCCTGGCTACCTGTCCATATCACAAGGGACTATGTTTGTACTGAAAGCTCAAGACAGGAATTAATGTACTGGAACTCCAAATAACAGCGCTTTAAAGGTCTATATCCTGCTGAGTTCCTACAAGAGAATGCTTTATTTCACTACAATCACATGTTCAACAACAACAGCACGTTAAGAGATTCATGTGAAGTGGTGTTTATCCTCACACAGGGAATAATACCCTCCTTATGCTGGGTTTCCACTCACGTTACTGAAATAACCAACATGCGAAGTGGCCTTATAATGACCAAAGCTTCTGACATAACCTAAAACAACAAATACTTCTCTCAGGAGAGGCCTCCAGTTCATGCTAGTATTAAGCAGCCTGTCTTTTTGCTAACAGCGTTTTCCGTGGTTACCGCCCTGCACTGTGTTTACACAGCATTTTGCTCTGCTGTTAGACCAGCATTTACAACAATCAATACGCTTTCCACTTGCAGACCGGCGCAGCATTTGTTTGTTAATAATGCTCTCTGTCAAACACACACGAGACCTGTGTGCAAGTAGGCATCTATATCAACAAGTTAAGCCAGACAAGAGACAAAATATTGCACCCACATTTTTCGATGGCATCTAGCTCTCGTTCCTCTGGAGGTCATGTTTTAGATTGAAGTGTCACTTCAATAAATGTTATATAAAACTCACTAAATGAGGAGAAAAACAACAGATGGAGATGCCTCCAAACAGGGCATGAGGGCTCACTGAATGGTTTGAATATGATGTGAATCATCAGCCCTCGTTTTTGCTCTGCATGTATTACAATTTCAACTAGAGCTGCAATAAATAGGCTAATCAATTAATCAAGTAGTTGTCAGCTACTGAATGAATCAATTGATAACCGGTTCTGTTTGAATAATTTTCTAAGAAATAAAAGTCAAAATTCTCTGATTCCAGATTCTTAAATGTGACACTGATTGACATTTTTCATAATTTCCTGACACTTTATAGACCAAACAACTGATCACTTAAATGGAAATAATTGTTAGTTGCAGCCATAATGACATCAATGGCATCAGGTTTTCTAGACTATGTAAATGTGTTCTTTTATAACAAGGCATGTATTTGTATTAAACCATTCAGTACAAGGCGTTTGTGTTCAGTACGCATTACAAACCAAACGATACTAAAACTAACTAAACTATCCTATTACATTTGGAAAATAAAATATACAGCTTGAACTGTGCTTAATATAATGTTCTCAGTGCCATTTCACTCAGTAAGGCAGCCTGAAGGCAGCCCGCATGATGCAACAGGCAACACGCTTTCTGCCTCTCCCATCCCCAAAACAAAACATTCCGCTCCATTGAAGCACACTGGGAGGAACGCTATGCTAAGCTATGTCGTTGCAAGATGGTTAGTAACGCCATCATCAGACTAGAAAGAGTGAAGATCTTACAGATAACCTACAGGTCTGGTGTTTGGAGCCACTTCAGTTTTGCTGCGAATTATGAGGACAGTGGCGAAAGAGTGGTGAATGAAAAACTATGGTATGTTGCATCTACCACATAACAGTAGGTTACATCAGCGGGAATACTTTATGTCAAGTCATTTGCGCTGACGTCACCCAAGTGTGTCAATAGGGTGGAACTAGATGAAAACAAGGGGCCACACAAATGCTACATGCTAATGTTATCCCTACAGCAAGTTATTCAGACAGAGCAAAATCACCTTGGCGACTGGTAAATTTATAGCTGTGGATATAAGACCTGAGTCTGACATGAAAACACAGGCTTTATGAACATGCTTAATGCATTTAAGCCCCGTTACTATATTCTTTTATGAGCCCATTTTAGCCAGACTGTAATTATTGCTTTGTACAAACAAAGTTGTTTTTATCTTTTTATAACTACAAAACTAAATTTTCTATTTTTGTCAGGAGCTGGCTTTGTTTCATATGCTGCTAACAACCCAGGAGATGGGTCAGTCAGGTATTGCTTCATCATTGTTCAGAGTAAAAAAAAAAGAAAAAAGATTATAATTCATGATCTTAGTTTTAATAAATAAATGAATTAAAATTACATAAAATTAAAAACTTAGAAATCAAGGAACTTTGTCTTGCATTTCTACTTTTTTGCTGTATCAAAAACATACTGAACCGTGATGCAACTGTGTCACAACCAACCGAACCATAAATTTGGTGAACATGGTAAGCTGACAAAACATGTAGTTCAGCTCGTCAAGTGCCGCCCCTAGCACACACCGAATGTGTCAAACTGCAGCTCGTTAAGACAACGACCATGTTATCACTACTTTTACTGAAAGATCTGTACCTCTCCCACCTCTACGTTAGCTTAAAATCATGCGTGGAGAGCCACTAATTAAAGTTGATTTCTCACCTGAAGAGCCAATCTTCACAGCTATGACTCGCAAGGCATTATCTTTATGGCCATTGTCTTAATAATGACGGGACTGTGGGTCATTTAGCTCGGGATATTTCTCTACCACACCAAGTCTCTTGTCATCAATTCTTTGTCAAACACAAGATAGCAACAGCAACAAAGTTCTCTTTATACATCCATGGTGAGGAGAGGAGTTGAGCTGCCACAGGAGCAGAGAAAAAGAGCTGATCCATCCAGGAGCACTGATGCACATCTAGCCAGCGCCGGTGTGGGGTTGTACACTGAAAATAATAGGGCCTTATTTTTTGTGGTGTGTTTTGGCCTTTACACCCTTAATGAAAATCTTGAATTACACAAGGTAACAAAAATACAGACATACAAAGCATAACTGATAAAACCTGTGGGACATGAGTTTGGCAAGCGGTAGACGCTAAACCCGATGAGAGGGTTTGTTAAGAAGTGAGCTCAGTGGTTAGACAAGTGCTTTGTAATTATGTACTTAAGGTGAGATTGCAAAACACAGAGTTTTCATCATATTTATATCCCTGTGGAGTCTCAAAATTCAAGCCTCACAGCTGGCTTGGCTTTTAGATGGGGCTGCAACCAAAAAGCTCCAGCCAGCCATGACACCAACCACTCTGCGAGCACCTGGGCCCTGAACTCAAACATCAAAGCGTAAAAACATCACAGTTAACAACGAAACATGTACTGCGCGCACACACAATCGCCCAGTCATTGTTCAAGCTTGATTATGAAACACATGCACTGCAGAGACAGGCAACCGGACAAATAAGCCATTATTCATGCATCAGGCCTCGCACAATAAAGTGTCCATTATTCCCACTGCTCTGGCGCTGACTCAGTGGAAAGGACCACAGGCTCTGATGAAACAACTACGTGTCTGTCACACTGCAGAACACTCTGTCACGGGTCTGATCGCTTATTTGATCCGAGCAGATGTGGTAAGTCTTTCTCAGCGCTTGGCGAGAATAATGAGGCTCCATCAGCCCAGAGAGGAAGTTAAGATCTTACCACAGTCAGTGCCAGAACGTTTTGCCGATTCATGTCTGTATTTCACATTATTCAGCATCACAATGGCATTTGTGTTTCATGTAAACCCGTGAAAATGTATGTGTTTTTTTTTTTGCATCAACCTGCCATCTGTCGATTTTCATCTGCACTGGAGTGAACAGTTGGGTGATGGGTAGCAGGAGAATACAGACAACAAAACAAACGTCTGGCCCACAGCGAGAGACAGAAAGAAGAGTAGTGAAGAGGAGGCAAGGGAAAGAGACGAGGGGGATCCTGTCAGATGCTGCTGGTGCAGAACGGCGAATGTGTGAGCTGAAACATTGACATGTGGCTGCAGGCCTTCGAGCCCAAACACCAATCAGGGGGGCGAGAAGATCCAGTCAACAGAACAGCGGAACAAAACTCATTCACTGTCGAAGTCAGACACCCTGCGCAGAGAGACTGATCTCTGGAGACAAAGACAGACTCAGGTTGTGATTGAGTGAAGGGAGGTGGAGATGCAGCAGCTAATGCCAATCTTACACACAACAACATTTCAAGTCATTTCACTGTCGCTGACAAATTTCCAATGTCGGAATAAAATCAGGAGAGTTTGACTTCAGTTGATGTGTACTCCCATGATCGCAATCGTTTGTTGTGAGGTGGTCATAAAACTCAGCTTGAGTCTTTTCCTTGTCTTGATGTTCCGACAAAATCAAATATGTTTAATATTATTTTAAGTTTTTACTCTTGGCCTATGGTAATACCAGGGTTCCCACACATTTTCATGGACAAAATTTCAAAACCTTTTCATTCCCTTTTTTCCCCAAAGACACAATTTTCATGACAGTGACAGTGACGTACTCCAAGGGAAGCCGCGGCTAGTCAGTCCTTCAGCGATTCTCTCATAAGTTGGCCCGTCCTTCATCGTCTCCGTCATTTGACGGTTAATGGCCTCTTCGTTTGCGAGGGCAAGGAGGGCGCACAATTCCTTGTCTCCCCAGTTGCTCATCTTTACAGTGTCTGTCAGGTTTGCGTTTCCCTCCTGCTACTAGCTGCTCGCTAATTCCTGCTATCAGCTGTTTCCTGTTTATCCACCAGTCATCAACAGCCCCTCCCGTGGCAGAAGGGCCTCTCCTTCTTTTTAAACCAAAAAGGTTCCGCCAATATGTCTACCTTATGAGGCTGAAAATTTGGCACCTCGGATCAACTCACCAATCCGGCTCTGTGTGTCTAAACGCTCGCAGCTTACCGGCAGAATGGCCCAACATTCGCTGAAAATCTGGCAGTGTAAAAGGGGCTACACTGTCACAACATTATTTTTTTTTCTTATTAAAACATATCAGATTCAAACTCTATTCAAACATAATTACAGCTAACCAGCATACAAAGAGAAAGAGATGGAACGCAGGGAGAAAATGAGGAAATGGTAAACAGTGTGTGATGTTAAAATGTCACTCTTTGGTGCATATTACAGCTATATTACATTACCAGCTACAGGAAATATATATACTCTTATGTTACATTATGTGGAAGGGTATCTGTTGAAGATTACTGTGACATTTTCATTACAAACAACAAAATTCCATGACTCTTTCAAAACTGTCAAGGATGTTACCAATTACATGACTTTCCGGGGCCTGGAAAATAAGATCGAGGTTTTCCATGACTGTGAGAACCCTGAAATGCCGATGTTCAGTGACGTGAATATTGTCAACAACCAATAGTTGCTCTCTCTCCAGCAGCGAACCATGTAGACAGTAAACATGGAGGGGACTCCAGGGAGCTGGACAGGAATGTAAACAAGTCTTGACTCTCTTTGACTGTGGAAAAGGAGGAGAAACTTGTGCAACTGTGGAGTGAACAACAGTCAGTATCTGATTCTTCGTATATCTGACCCATCAGCCAGGGCTTATTTTGGTGAGAAAGCTTAATCTTTGAAACGCACAGTCTCCTCCCACTAAAATAGCACAGCTAACCAAAGGAGGCTGATAGTGATTTGAGGCAGTAAAATCCACAGCGTAACATTTGCACACAAATACACTTTATCTTTATGGATTATATTAATGCCGAATTGACAAGAATACTGTCGACATGTGATGCCTTTTAACATGTGTTTCTAGAATTATGTGTTTTTGCGGACATGGAAGGAATTGTTAATATGTCATATTTGTTAAAGAGAATTTGGCAGAATAGCAAATAGTGCAGATCCCCAGTCTTTGCAAACTATATTAGTCTGAGATTTAAAACTCACATTGTAGATGTGAGAGGGGGTCATACTTCAGTCTTTTGAAAGTATTTTGAAAGTCTGCTAGTGTATGTTAGGCGTAATATGACAGCCCCACTGTAATTTCCTTTTCTAACAACCCCCCGAGGAGAATTTCCACACATCCCATTTAGACACTCTGAATCAAAAACCCACTTTCTGCTCATCCATCCGTGACCTCTGTGAGTCCTGATTGGTTGTGTGGTATGGCCGTGAAAGCGATAACAATGACACAGAAAGAGGAAAAACACAAAAATGTGCGTTCAAACAGATGGGTAACATAGATGAGTGGGCATAGTCAAGTCCGTGTTGGTCCATATCTAGTGCATTAGTGCTTTGCAGCACCTGTGATGGTTGACGGCATCGGCTCTTTAGGCTCTTACAGCACCAGCGGTCTAATGCACGCAAGACAAAAGACAGATTATGCTGGGAAGAGGAGAGAGAGAGGGAGATACGACCCCAGGCATCGCTGCACCAAACAAGAGGGAATAAAAACTGAAGCAATGGTGTGACCACTTTTGTGAAGAAAAATAGTTGGAGCCATAGATGGGAGCACACATTAGCTGCGAGTACAGAAGGACAAAGGTGGCCTTTCATTTACAGGGAGGAAGGAAGCTTTTAAAGGCAAGAATGAGACAACACTTGCACACCCCTTTCACTAAACCGACACACACAGGAAAGGAGGGAGTTAGCTTTAGCATTTAGTATCTCCTCAATGATCAGCTCCCCTAGGAGTCTGTTTTTAGAGTCTGAAGGGATGCCTGACTCAGAGCACTGGCAGACACACTACATTGTGGGAAAGGTTGGCTGCTAACTGAGATCAGGTGGTTGGAGAACAACTGTTGGGAGAGCTAACGCAGCCACTGAGCCAGGCTGTAAAACACACAGGCACACACACACACACACACACACACACACACAGCTTGATTACAGTGAGAGCGCAGAGTCCCTGCTAGGCTGGGAGGTAATTCAGTGTAACATCTGCTAGGACACTCACTGCATGAGACCAATATGGAGCGCTGAGGAGCTGCTCTGGAGCTGGCCCGGCTGGGGTTTGGCGCTGAGGTCATGTGCTGACTGAAAGAGAACAGAACAGCTGGCCGCGAAAAACAACCACTGGACAGAGGAGATCACACTAGCAGCTGCAGAACACAGCATGCCAATTACCTGTGATGATCTGTGAGGACCTTTTTTAAACATTAGCAGTGATTTCATGAGAATATTAATTTGTGCCAAGCTCTGCAGGATGGGACACATGTGGTACATCCCTCTTACTCATCTTATTTCTCTTCCCAGACGAGTTCGAAGAGCCAAGAGTGAAAGGGTCATTAGAGCATGTCGTACAATGGACTTTGTTACACCGAAAAGAATGTCTATGCGTGGGTGTTTGTCCACGGCTCCATTCACGGTAATAACATCAGTGGGTGAGGCGATCCACATCGGACAGCCAAAGCATTGCAATGACAGATAGTGTATAATGAGGTCAAAGGTCACACTAATGAGCAACTTCTTAAGTAGCAGCTATCATCAAATGGCAAAGGTCAAACATCATTCTAATGACGAATGGCCTTCTGGGAACTCACCAATGTGTATGATTGGTGTATTGATTTAAAAAACGCATTTATGAGATATGTGGGGGAGTCAAATCCATCATGACCGAATACGACTGCAGTAGAATACACACAATTTGTATTTTTTGTCATACAGCCTAGTGGAATACTCTGTCTCATGACTTCATGTCCCTCGCCGAGTGTGACTAGTCACCCACACACATTCGCACACATGTATCCCCCAGGCAGTACCAACACTTACACACACACACACGAAGACGCTGCCAGAAATGGAGCAGAGGAGTAAATGTGATTGCGGCAGATTAAACCGTGAACCACTGTTGCTGAAATGTCGGCTGTATATTTACTAAGAGCAAGTATCAGCACCTGTATTGGTTCAACCAACTCAATAATGTACTCAAAATGGGTGGAGTTTAACTCACACATCGGTGTGGCTTACACAGGACGTGGGTGTGACCCCACGAGCTGTTACATTAGGCCTGAAATTGATTTAAGTTGATCACAAGTTGCTGTATTTATTATTTATTAGAACACTAATTACAGAACAGCCTCAGAACTGAGCTTCACATCTTTTTTTGATCACAAGAGTAAGAGACTGAACACAGTTACCCAAATTAGGATTTTCCTTCATCATGAGTACAGCTAGTGACGTTTTACTCAGATGATATTTGTACTTGTAAAAACTACATTATGCGAGTGATTGACTCAACCCTAATTTACTAAGCTAGCAAATACAGAATATATTTATATAGTACTTGTGTCATGACAAATAGTATCTAAGTTATGGAGCTATATTCCATTTATCTGAACATTCTTTTGTTGATCCACTGAGCAGGATAAATGACCAATTATCCCTCTTTCTCTCTGTCCTACATAACAAGGTGGTTTAACAAGGGATGAAGAAAAATTAATTACTTGAGTGTGATGTCTGGTGAAGTCATTGGCCAGTAATTGATTATTTGATAAGCATGCAAAATGAAATCAACCCAAATCAATATGATGTACTACTCTATTGATTTTTGCTTATGACTACTGTAGTATCTGACGTGCCACATGTTATGTGATGACCGGGGTCTTATATGATCAGTTAGGGGCCCAGGTCAAGATTTATTATGGCTCAGGTCAAGGATAGATAAGTAAGATGAAAGGTTGGATTCCATCTAGATTGTCTCTCTGTCACTTGTCACATTTTGTCTCAAAGTTCATCAAAACAACCGACCTATATATGCAGGGTAAATTGAGCCGTTATTCAGAGCAGTTCACATCCGGTATTTTTTATGAGTTTAAGTGTGTGCCGCAAAGTACAGGAGCAAAATGGCTGCTGATTTGAAAATGTGAATACTTGACTGTGAATAGATGTAAAATATGTCTTTAAATTAGATGTTCAAACTGTGTTTTTAAGTGCAAGCGGCACCACACCACGTCTCTGCGTTCACCCAAACTGCGAGGAAATTAATCAGCTCTGAATCAGAAGCCTGATTTTGCAGAAATATGTTCTAGTTGAATGCTGGTTCCTGTTTGTGATAATTATAAGTGCTTTTAAAAAGCAGCCGACTCAGTCCACTTTGCCAACAGAAAACTTCAACGGGTCAGGGCTGATTCATTATTTCAAACCTGAGACAACCGCTTCCACGACAAAAGAAGCAGCTTTTTCACTTTTCCCTTGTAATTCAAATTACCTATGACCACCATTTCCGCTCGGCTCGCTCATTAATTCTGCACTAAAATACCACAGCAGAGGGGAGAGTGGGGCCGTGGTAGTAGGGGGCGGAGGCAAAGATAATGTAGTTATCACCATAAGACAGGAGATAGTAAAAATGCTGGCCTAATTGAGCCGATGTCTGCCCAATTAACTGACTTATCATCTGGCTTCGGGCCATCCAGCGATCCTTAATGTTAAGCCCTGAAGGGCAGTGAGGTGTCAGAGTGGTTTCAGAGAATGTCCTTCAACACTAGAACCTGACTTTACTTGGGAAGAGAGGAGATGACTCCCTGACATGAATCAGTGACTTATTACACTTCAAAATGCCATTATTGGTCAATGTCATATTAGTAACCTCATACTGTATAGCATGCACACATTCACACACAAAAATACACACTTTGCACTCCAAGTTAAACATTTCCCATTTGTTATTCCTCATTAGCCATTATTGATTTGTCATTTAATTGCATCAACTGCGGCAATATAAGTACGCTTTAATCCCAATTAGCTCCACAGGCACAATAATAGACTATTAGGGGCAAAACAGTCACATATCAGTGGGTATGAGTCAGCTGTGTGAGTACTTGAGGCACGCCAAGGTCACGGAAATGGTGTGCGCATCTGTGCTCATGTGTAAATAGCCTGTGTATGCTTACAAGACACAACTGTAATCATGTGTGCTTCTAAGACAAAGACACACCAAACCGCATACAAAAAAACCCCACATAATTGTCATTCTATTTTTTAGCACAAACTGAGGAAAATATAAATTAGTTACAAGCAAGAAAGCTTTTTCTCTTGAACTCTTGCATAACTGTTAAGTGCTCAGGGAACTGATAACACCATGTGCAAAGGAGTAGAGGAGATGAGGAAGTGTGTTTTTCACTTCTTGACCTGAATATTCAAACGCCCCTGTGGCATTGGACAAAGAAACAGGCGAACACTCAAGTTCATGAGGAGAAAAAGAGGGCAGAGACTTTCTTCCCACGCAACATACACACCAAACTCTGATGGGAAAAACAACATCCAGCCTATGATCTCTGCAAACTCTGCTTTTCCCACTTTATTCCAGTTTTTATAGTTGCATTTTTATTAATACCAGTTTTAGACAGGTGGAGTAGCTTTAGCACATAATTGGCTCTAAATGGTGAGGCGGCACTGTCAATACAGAGATCTTATTTGCACTCTAAAGCCAAGTTCTGCCTCTGGCACTGAATAGTTTTCATGTTCAAGTCCAAACGCGTCCTCGTTTTTCCCTCTGCACCTTTCCTCTCCAACTATTCAGATGTGCTGCACTTTTTCGCTTTTTTAATTAACTATCCTGACCTTTCTTTACATTCATAATTCATACAGAAAAGACTTTTTGGCATTTGTGAAGTAAAAAATAGTCAGATGAAGCCACAACATACAGCCCTGAGTGAACCGTGGGTGGATGCAGAGACAGAGGTTTCCAAAAACCACAGCGTGTAGTTGTACTGTAACCATCCACAGCAACAAGCACACTCATGAATAAAGTATTACAACAAAATGACACTTACGATCTACTGAATATGTGAAACATGGTCCAGCAGAACCTCTCCAAGCTGGATCCCCAAAACGCAAAACTCCACTTTGGGTTGCATTCCTCACTAGCGGCTGGTCTCAGTGTTTTCCCAACTATTTTTGAGTCTCTGGGAACGTGGCTGGAGCCTCTGCCCTCTGAGTTACACCACACCGCTCCCAAAGGATGTGTGTTGCTACTAACACACCCCTCTCCACATCCCATTTAAAAAGACAGCGCTGTTATTTAGGACAAGCCTGCTCACAGTCCACAAGAACCTAATACTGTGATGAAGTAATGCATAAACATGATGCTTGTGACATGAAGCTTTGAAGGTAAGATTCAAGGGATTGGATATAGTGTTTCAAATATAATAGAGCTCTTATTTATTGATTTTATTTAGCATTTTCAAGAATACTTTGAGGTCAAAAGGACAGTTCACCTCCAGCTTATAACACATATTTTAACCTAGTTTATTTTGGTATGAGTTGCCAAGAGTTGGAGATATTGGCCATAGAGATGTCTGCCTTCTCTCCAGTATAATGGAACTAGATGGCACTCAGCTTGTGGTGCTCAATACATTTGAAAAACTCAACAGCAATGTCTCTTTCCAGAAATCATGACCTGGTTACTCAAAATAATCTACAGACCTTGTTGTGAGCAGTTTCATGTAGGAACTATTTTCCTTATATCAAACTACACCTGCATAACAAGTCACTGGGCAGAAGGAAGAGTGCATCTACTCATGGTGAGAGGCTCTCAGCATTGGATGTTAATCAATGGCGTCCTCCTCCACTGAGCTCTAATGTTTGTTAGCTTAGTGGTGCTACGTGAGCTAGCAGAAGATGCTTTCTGCACAGTGATACGGTTGGCGGGTGTAGTTTGGTAGACAGAAAATAGTTCCTACATGAAAGTGCAAGGTCTGTGGATTATCTTGAGAAACTGGGCCATGATTTCTTTAAAGAGACATTGCTGTTGAGTTTTAATGTGGAGTTCTAATGTTGTATTTTGGCACTTTGAGCACCAAAAGCTGAGTGCCACCTAGTTCCATTATATTGGAGAGAAGGCAGACATCTCTACAGTCGTTATCTCCAACACTGTGCAACTCACACCAAAACAATCTAGACTGATAAATAGCACTACAGGTAAGAGGAAAAATATGTATTTGTGATGTGGGGGTGAACTGTCCCTTTAAGATGATAAATTATCCTCTGGAATATATCCTATAGCATATGAATGCTCAAACGAGCATTTATAGTGACTTTTTGATATTTTTTTTTTTTGTGTCTCTTGTGATATAATTGTACTCTTCCGTCATGATTTTACATCTAGCTTTTACTTTTGCTCTGGTTTTTGCATAAGAATACTCTAAAATTAAATGCTGACTCTGCTCTTAATAACAACTTCAACCAGAAAAGGGGTGAAAGAGGGAAAGAGCTGACAGCCTGATACGGTATGAAGTTATTTAGGTGCTACTGTCTGAGAAAAAAATAGCAAAATCTATATTTTTTTTTAGCTGAAGTCAGTCCCTAGGATACACAGTTCCTCTGTCATCATCAGATCTGTCCCCCCTGCTTTTTCTCACACTGACATAGACCAAGAGTTGGCAGCCAGGAAGTCAGCTTGCCTCCTCCTCCCACCGTGTTTCCCTGTAGCAGGAAACAAAGGCTCAGCCTTCAGCACCACACTCTGTGGGAAAATGCTGGGTCCTTGGCCGGAGAGAGGGACTCCAGGAAAAGGGAGAAAAAAGAAAAAACAGGGGAGGAAGGCACATAAAAAAAGAGAAAAGAGGGAGCAAGGGAGGGAGAGAGAAAATAAGGCCAGCCGGGTTTAAGGAGGAGACACACTGCCAGATGTATTGAATAGCTGTTTTCACATAGCTGGCGACCCAGTGAGGGAAGACTGATGTCACATCTAAGACATGCTGTCAAGAGACGCCTCGAATCAAACTGATGTTTGAGCTCCAAAATAAGCCGAAGCCACAGAAACGCCAGTCATCGCCTGTGAAATAATTACATGGAGACAGGTCCAGTTTGGCACAAACCACTTTCAGTACTTCTTATTAAAGTGCTCTCTGAATGACAGGAGAATATTTCAGCTCAATCATTCAACAGAAATCACATAGACGTCACTATGTAAAAAGACTTAAGTGAAACTCTACAGGAGCTGGGAGCAGCTGTCTACCTCAACAATGGAATTCATTGTGAACTATACAGCGGAAAGGTCTTTGCACCCCATTATAGATGGACTGGTTCTCCAGCTTCGAAACAATTTAAGTATCATTTGGGGAGGTGAAACTGGAGGAGGTTTAATGTACTTGTTCTCCCCGATGCAATGGATTAGAGTTGCTTGCTCTTATCACAAGTAAACAGACCTGCATGCCTTTGCTGTTCTGGAGAATGGCTGGGTAAAGGTTAACTACAAAGCCAAGGCAAAGCCTGGAGACTAAACATTCCTCTGGTCTGGGTCATGATAATATCATGCCTCATAGGGTTGTTTGGAGTGTGACTGCTCACAAATATAATGTGGGATGGGGCAGGGCTATTCTATCTATGGGAAGTTTGTTTGTAATCACTGTAGCAGCAGAGGAAAACTATCTCGACATCTTCGTTATTCGTAGGAAAAAGCAACAATAGCTTTCTGTACTCTATAGTGAGTCATGTGGGTGCACAACTTTGACATTTTGCACATGTATATGTGCGTTAGTGCGTGCAGACAATGCTTCAGTGCATGCACACACACACAAACAGAAAATGTATTTGTAGTCCATGTGAGAATAATCCATGTAAAACCATGCCAAGGAGCGTGTGGGTGGGTATGTGCGAGGTCATGAGCCAAGCGTACAGCAGCAGAGGGCAACAGGACAGGGTCGTGAGAGAAGGTGGGAGAGACTGGGCTCTCTGTCTGTCTGAAGGCAGTCCCTGAGAGGCCTTGCCTCTGAGAAGTTATTCCCCTGCTAACCGCTAACCTGTTTAGTAGAGCACCACCTGTCTGCACAGAGGTAAGGAGAGGGAGGGGAGGGAAGCCGAGAAAAATAATTGGTGGATACAGGCCATTCCAGGCAAGCTTCCACAAGTCTGCATCGCAGAGAGGTGGGTGGCGTATGGAGAGAGGGTGAGACATGTTGGACAAGTAGGTGTTGATAGAGGGCAGGCAAGAGGAGAAAAAAGATGAGGAGACTGACAGGACGGAGAGGAGAACAAACTGAGCTCGCATCAACATCCCAGTGACTCAAGTAGAGAGAATATGAATTCTATCATGATATGGAGGACGACAAGAATATTACCTGTTAATGCTACTGCACTGAATGTGGGCTGCAAGTTTAATTACACACTTCTACTGTTACTAAAAGTTTGTCTTCCCTTTAATATGTCTGGTTGTATGAGGTCATTGTTGGCCATGTTGCAAAAGAGTTAAAAGATCAATCTAATCCAAAGACAGCGTCTCTCTGTCTGGAAGCTGCTACAGGAAGAGAAGTGAGAGGAAATGGTAAGCAATGGAGGCATTAGAGCTCCCTCCCTCCATCTCTCCATTCATCCCTCTATAGCCTGCCCTCCATTTCATTTCATTTTTACAAAGCAGCTTACTTTAAAGAGACAGGGAGAGACAGGGCAGTGACATAAGCTCTCCTGTGAGTTTGTTTATGTAAAATATATATATAGACGGATATAAAGAGTTTTGTGTGAGAGCGGAAAGGACAGAAAAAGACCTGTAGGACTGATGCTTGAGAGCTCTTCTCTGATGTTGTTCCTATTGACTCTGCACTACGGCCTTGGGGGCAAGAGAGAGCGAATGAGTGATTCAATTATTGACAATGCTGCCCCATCATGAGCATATGCTCCTTTCTCATCCTCTCCCAGGCACAGTCGAGGAGATCCAGAATAATGTTAGTGAATGCCTCTGACACAGCCTACTTCAACCATCTTTCATTCACAGTGGCAAGCTAGACTGAAGTCGATATTCTAACCTCCAATTTGCCGACGCGCGTCACAAATTTTAGAGCATTAAAAACATTGAATACAAGCCCTTTGGAAATGAAGACATCTTTATGTGAGGCCTGTCATTCTGTCTTCCTTCCATGCTCGAAATCCTTTTCAGATTGATCACTCTGCCTAAAACAAGCCTAAATGCTATTGTGCGTTTGTGTGTATCGAATGTCCGTAATCCTCTATAAATGTTTGAATCCTGTATACGTAAATGTAATTGGTTGATTCACATCAAGCATTTGAAATGTGATAGACCATCTGATGCCAGTTCCAACTTCATCCCCCTCTAAAATAAATAAATTAAAATCCAGGAAGTGGAGGCACTTCTAATGCAAAACAATAAAGGATATCTACTTAAACATAACTATGTCTGTTGCAAATATGAAACTTTTGGAGGATAAAAAACAGACAAACAAACATGAATACTATTTATTAAAGCTATATAGTTGCTGTTCTGTGAAAACCATGTATCAAAATGTCAACATTCCATGGAAAAAAATGCCCTTTATGACTATGCATTTTTCTGATAATCTAAATAGTTTTTAAAATTCTAAATTATTTAATTAAAACATAATTTTGCGATCAATCAATTTTTTTTTTGTTCTTCAATTTTCAGAATAATTGAAATCTACCAAATTTGGAGATGCATGTTTTTTGGACACCGACAATAAAAATGGCAAATTGCTTAAAGGAATACTTCACCCCCCAAATGACCATCTATACATCAATTATTCACCTTGTGCTACTTTGAATTTGTGAAGAAAAGCTTAGTTTTTCTCGCATGCCTTCGGTGAACAAAGACTCCATAAACTGAGAAAATTCTTAATAAATTGAAATAATAGGTGACCAAACTTAACAAACGCAAAACTCAAAATCAAAAGTAAAATAAAAAAATATGTGACTTTGGTGCTTTAAAGGGCAAAATTACTGTTTTTGTCAATAGAGTCTGGCTTTGAAGACAGCATAGCTAAGTTTCACTTTCAGTTTAGTTTTAAATACTATGGATTTTAGCAAAAATACATGTGTTTGGGAAGTACTGAACATATGACTGGATAAATGAGACTTAGAGTATACCACAACAGTTGTGTGAGTGTTTGTCAGCACATGTTTTGATATAGTTTGGCTGTTGTTTTAAGTGGACCCCTATGACTTCAATTCATTTCAAATTTTCTCTGTTTTTGGATTCTTTGTTCGCTGTTAAGACATACAAGAAAAACAGAGTCTTTCCTTACAAATTCAACATATCAAGGGGTGAGTAACTGATATATAAATGGTCATTTTGTGGGTGATGTGTTCCTTTGAATAACATAACTATACAGACGACGTACACACAACAGTCCTGAGCTGACCCCCTGTGGAGTGACCTATGGGTGCAGCACTGACCCACTCCTCCCTCCCTGTACATGTGTCTGATCAAATACTCTGCTCCACTTCACAAGCTCTCAGTAAATCAATGGACATCGCTGAGATGATCTATGACAGAGTAATTAAACAGATGGGAAGGAAGTGGGGGAAAGATGCCGGACAAAGCTAAGCTCTGCATTGATCCTTGCCTTTTGCTGCAACACAGATGCATCAAGAATTCTCTTTTATATCATACATCATGTTTTGACTTTGTACATTACATAAGTTCAGTCCAAGCAGGAATTAAGAGCAACGTCCTGGAAGGTAAATGAACATTGCATAAGAGGTTTAGTCACCCAGAATAAACTAGTACACAAAATATTGAGACATTAACAACAGCAGACTGTTGGCCCTCATGATTTGTCTTCACTTTAGTCATCTTATTTGCTTCCCTTTTTCTCACACTGTTTGTCTCCATCTCACATTCACTCTAAATATCTCCCCCTCTTGGTCCAACTGCATGTTAAAGGCTCTGAAAATGACTAACAGCTCTATTTCTTGCTCTGACATCCTTCGTCTAGGCTTCTGGTTAGCAAGCGCTGACCTAAAATAGGAATGTTGGGAAATACTAAAACACACAAAACATATGCATACAGTATACATACACACATCTGCATGTGGTATGTGCACATATATTACTGTGTGCAGAAGCATTTGCTCATGCATGTAAACAGATACAGTACCCCAGGGTGATGGAGAAAAAATAGGAATCACACTGTTCCTGCATACAAATACAGACTGACACAAATGCTCGGAGCATAATATGTAGGAGACGAGCTCGGTTTTGTTCTGGAGGGCTCAACAGCAGGCTACAATCAAGAGGACCACCAGCTGAGCTCTCACACTGAAACCTATCTGCATACTGCAGTAAACAAGCCACAGAGCCATCAAACTATCATTTATGTGTTTACTAAACCAAAGATGGCTTTCTCCCGTGAAGCCATCTCGGAGGAAAATAAATGTTTGGTTGAACGCTGCCTCTCCAGTAGAAAGTGTTGAACTCAACTCTTCCTCCGTAATGTGGCAGGGAGGTTTGGTCGTGTTCAACAGCTACTGACAGCTTCTGTGTTTTAACTGTGATGTTAATGAGACACATTAAAATGGAATTACTCTAATAAGTGGAATAACTTAATTATACTTGATGTGTGGTTGCTGACTAATCTGATGCATGTAAGTAGCGTGTTTAGTATGTTTTACGCCCAACTGTAAAACTGCATATGGTGCATTAACAAGAACGCAGATGTACCTGGAAAATATCTCATCACATTAGGAAATGCATTTAAATAATATATCCATAAGTGTAAATGTATCTGGGACAGCTCATTTGATAATTTGTACTTACTGACTGAACTGTAATTGTAAGATCTCTATAAATGTAACATAGCAATATAAACTCCTCAAGGCCTGGACAAAATGATGACTAACAACCAATGTTAGCCTTTCCACTCATCTCCTCTCCTGTGCAGACATTACAATGTCTCCACGCTGAAATTAGCTGTTGCTCTTGGAGACTCCCAAACTCTCTATCCTTGGGACACACAGCTCTCCTTCTTTAAACTGCTAATTGCCTCCAACATACGACTTGCGCTGAGAATGCCAGCCAAAATCAGCCGGCTGACCTCACAGTGTGGCCCAGTCATCTGATTTGTGTTAGCTGGCTGCCCTCCGCCACACAGGCCACGCTTTGTGTGATGTTGCTACATGTAGGTTATGGTCAGCAGTCACAATCCAAAACCCCATCACCGCATTATCGTCTCTGGTGTCACATATATAACACAACCAATGCACTGCACTGAATGAAAGCCCTTTGGGAGTTAAAAGCAATTATATAATAATGACTGAGCAACCTGAATGTACGCAGGATGTAGTAGAGTGTGTGTGTGCTCAGGAGAGCAGCCTCCTTTGCATTGTCAGTGATAGAGAGAAGCGAAGAAAGAGGAGGGCAACACAGCTGGACGGCACACAGAGGCAGAGGAGCGTAAACAGTCTCAGTGAAGCATCCTCTAGTTCACATTTCTATTCGTGGCCACACATGTAAAAATATAACCTCCCACTGCATGAACCAACACACAAAGGACGGCGAGTGACATGTGAAAAGCAGGGAAACACTCACCAGGCATTGTCAGAATTCCACAGAACAATCAAAGGCAGGCGGAGAGAGAAACTGAGGCTGAGCCAGAACAAGAGAGGAGGAAAAATAAAAAAGAAGAGAGGCAGGGATGGGTAAGGGCAGAGGCGATTTCAAAGCTCCATTTTTCCCCCCCTCTGCTGCCGATGCAGACTGCTGCTCGCCTCTTCGCTTCCTTACTTGTGGTCCTCTTCCTCCTTCTCTCCCCGACTCCTTCTCTCTTTCCTCCTGCTGCTGCTTTAAGACAAGGGGTGGAGAATGAGCGCTACAATGCTCTCCCTCTCTTGCTGCTCCCTCTCCTCCTTTCGTTCTCCCACCCTCTCTTGCTCACCCTGTACAGAGCATGCCCTACTTCCTGTGTTGTCTCTGAAATGGGACGCACTGTCTTCTCTTTCTTCTGTTTGTTTTTCTTTCATTCGGCATGAATGAATTTAATGGCACCCCGACACTTGACTCTGGTTTGGGAATGATGAAGATTGGTCCCCTTTTCTCCTCTGTTGTCTCTCCCCCTCCTACTAACTCCAGCTAAACCCACTCCCTTTCACTGTCAGTGATTGACTGCACCTCCCATTTCTGTCTCCTTGCGCAGGGAGGAGCCTGCATATGGTGTGCCGGGGGTTGGAGGGTGGTGGATCACATGTATGTGTGTGTGGCGCAGCCTAGCGTGGCCCTGCCTCCCCCCCTCTTGTGTGGATCCAGTGGGAGTGTGTGTGCTCTTTGTCCTGTCAACTCCGGTGCGAGGTGTGCTGCTTTCCCTGTCAGCTACTACTGCTGCTGCCGCCGCCTCCGTTTGGGACCCGGGGGAGGCTGCATGTGCCGGCAACCTGCCCTAAGCATGGACACAGTTCAGCTGGGAGACCAGGACTCATGCTGAGGCTCAGACAGAAAAAACACTGTACATATGAGGCGGGAGCTCAGCTTTGGCAAAGTGACTTGGCTGATGGGGCCAGCCAAAGGGTTGGTAGTAGTGAGACTGGAATGTGGGTGGGAGGGCTTTGCCATGCTCAATTTGAGCTGGGATTGGTAGACTGGCAGAGGAGATAGGGGTGAGTTTGAGGCTATTTCCAGAGCTCGCACACTGACAGAGCTGGCAAAGGGGGATAAAAGGCCGGGGCGGGACACACCGATAAGGCGCGGCCGCTGTGGACAGCTGGTTCAGAAAAGCCACGGCCGCTAATCTGCACTCCCTGCACGTCTGCAATGATGTCATCAAACATGACATCACCCTCACCCCTTATACTCCCGGACACATGACACACACATACACACAAGTGCACGTGTAAACCAGATGACCACACAATAGGGTGTGGGGGGAGGGTACAAATACTGAGCTCTGAGTTCACACCCTTTCAAAACAAAAGGTCACTGGCAGCACATTGTTAGCTTTACAATGACCAAATTATGGAAAGTATCTCAGTAGTTTGCTGCTGGCCACCTGTTTCCTCCTAAAGCTGACTAACAACTCTGCCTAACACATACCTGGTGACATATTATAATTTCACTCTATTTTTGTCAATGTTTACATTCCCATTTTAATAACTGAGGAATTTTTAAATCACTACATATATGTATACAGTAAGTATTTGATGACCATAGCTTCATACAGTAGATTTATACAAACAGTGGCTACAGGTTCCTGCCTAGGAGGACTTAATACCATAACAATTACTTAAACTCCTTAACTGTAGCAGCATGTTCAGTGACCAAAAAGCTGATTTTAATTCAATCTCAGCATGGCGTGTTGTGGATTATAGATTAATGACTTGCTCTTACAGTGAGAGCAACGTCAGGTGGAAACCAGTGCAATTGCTCTGCAATGACAAGAGGGTGATTAAACTCCATGGAAAATTCTGAAACCATAGTTTGCTGTTTTTGTATTGCACTGCATTACATGATAAATGTCTTTCTTTGGTTAGATTATTCCTAATTTCAGTGCATAATTTGTTAGTTTTAAGAGTATAAAAAGGTATTTCATATTTGCAGTAAGTCCTCTTGTTTAGACGAGAGGTGTAAAAAGTGTTCATACACTTGAATATTGCGTTATGTTTTGTGATACTGTAGCGATTCTCAAAAACAATGCATAGATTTTTATTGTTTAATATATTTTATTTTAATACTTTGTTTACCTAAAGAATTCCGCAAGCACTTGGTGTCGTGTTCTTTATACCATGATAGTTTTCCAAAAATCAGATTTAAGAAATTGCAATATTTCACCAGTATCGCAATATAACACAATACATTGTAAACTCTGTATCATGATACGTATCGTATCGCCGGGTTGTTGCCATGACACAGTCCTAGTCTAGATAATTGCTACGTATGTGTCGGGTGTTTTATAGCCAAGCTTCTGTCTTCAAATCAAATATCAATACGGTAGTCTTATTAAAAAAAACTTCTAATTATCAAACATAATTTTTTTTCCAAACACCTTTGAAAGTAACATCCAAAAAAAACCATAGCCAGCCACATCACACTTTACATCTGCCCAAGTAAAACTATGAATATAAGCAGACCTGTATATGCCTGAGAGAGAAAAATCTGAAAATTGTACTGGACTGTAAAGTGCAACAGCTGTGTAAACAATGCCATGCTCAAAACTCTGTGAATGTATCATCAGAAAAAACACGGCGTGTTTTCTGATAGAAAGGACAAGAGTGCAGTCTGAGTGCAGGCAGCTATTTCAGAGGGTTTGTAAATGCACAATGAAAAGCTGAACGTCTGACCCAGACATAATCCAGCTAACAATGACAGCACAGCACTCAAAGAACACAGCATTTTGAAGGGATACTGAGATCTGTCTAGCAAGTGCTGTCTCATCTCTCCATCACTTTAGTGTCTGCGCCCATATTTACAATTCTCCATGTAGAGAGCATGCAACGCGATGCAATGACAGCCATCAGTAAAGGATTCAACAGACTCCAGAGATCACGCTAATAGATTCTGACAGATCTCAGTTTGTTGCAAAAATGCTGTTTTATGATGGTTATCTTGTAAAGGTAAGTGGGAATGACAGAAGAGCATCCTGTGAAATGTAATGTACCTTTGACTTTGGTGGCAGCCCATCCTGCTGCTCAAAGGAGGAGCTATGAGCAGTCAGAGAGGTAAACAGGCAGCTCGGCACCTTGCTTCTTCAATGTTTGTTTCTAACTAGGTCAGACTGCACCAGTGGAGCTGTGCTGCTGTTACGCCACATATGCCAGTCTCTCTCTTCTCTTTTTCACTAAGTTTAATTCAGTTCCAGCTATACTAGATAAATATTACAGCAATGTTCTTTATTAACAGAGCATAAACATGGGTATTTATCAAAAAGAATGATAAATTACAGTACCCATATTTAATATCAGTTGAATGTGAGAACATCCGCTCTGTAGATGAGTCATGTTCGTACGAATGCGAAGAAGAAGTAGTTAAAGGGGAACTACACCCATTTTCAAAATTCACACGTTATACCTGTGGTCTAAGACAGTTCAAAATTATTAGTCCACTGTCAACTTTCCCCCTAATCCAAAAACTAGAATACTAATACTCAAATTTGTGATGTCATCGTATGAACAGTCTGGAACTGCTCCATGGACAATTGCAGCCTTCAAATGGAAGTTGTGAGCTTGCGGTTAAAACACTGTTTGGCGTTCAAGTGGTAAAATCATGAAAACATTGCTGCTCAGCAACGGCAACATGGATGCTATTGTTGGCATCCACCATAGCTACCAGTTTAGCAACCCTGTGAGTGGGTAACGTAATGCAGGAAATGCAAAGCCATAATGACACAGGACAAATATGAGGCGGTTGGAAATAACCACATTTTTCTCAAAAAGAAACCCTTTTTACACAGAGTTAGCACTACAGGGCTGCTATAAAGCCCCTTCTTTATGCCTCCTTTGCATTTTTACACAGAACCAAACAATGGCGGAATCACTCCACCCCAGTGTGGGATCTTAAATAGCAGGCCAACATCCCTAAAGCAGAAGAGGTGTGATGGGCAAGATGTGTAACACAACAGTGTCGCCCTGTAGTGTGACATATAACATACACATCGGCGGTGCTTTACAAACAATAACAGTGGCATAACGTAGCAATAACAATCATTTACCGTCCCTGTTGTCTTGCAGCTGCTCCTATCCCCTGCTCAGAGGGGAGAGGCTCCCTCACCTCATTGTTTTCCCAAAGTGCTGACATTTGTGGCTGCTGCTCTTCTTCTTCGAGTTAGCTGCTAACTGCTTCTAGCTGCCTTTTAAATCTCCTGTTGGTGTGTCCTGTCTATAGTCCCATTCTGCCAGCTGTCCCTGTCATACAGATGCCGTTATGACTTCCACGTCACTTGTAAACTCTTGAGCTTTCTGAAAATTTCCACTTCCCTTTTTGTGGTTGAGAATACCACAAGCAAGGGGAAATCACATGGGCTATTTTCATAAACAGGGTAAACACAAGCCCATTTGAAGGCTGCAAATGAATTGGGAAATATGTTCGATGACACTGAGAGCAGCAGGGGTAGTGTTCTGAGTATATGCGTACATCCCCAGTTTCAGAACTAACAGTGCTACAATAGAATAAAGCACATTTGGGGTATGAAAAGAAACATTTTGTGGGACCATTCATGGTCTATGGAGCAGCTTCAGACTTTTTACGTGATGACATTGCAACTTCTGTGGTTTCTGGTTTTGAGAGAGAATAGCTCATGTTAACAAATATTGATTGATATTGCATAGGTCATGGATTTAACAAACTGGAATTCTTAATTCAGGAGGTGTTCCCCTTTAAAGCTGAAACATTCATCTAAGGATTAAGAAAAAACCAAGGCTGTCAGATTCAAGTAATAAAGAATCTAAAATGGCAGTACGGAGTAGATAATGAATATCCAGCCAACATCAGTAAAACGGAAGATTTAGTGGAGTTTATCTCTGTCTGCGCTTCCCCTCTATCAATTCATTTACTGAATAAAGACACGGGTCACAGTGGCTGAGCCTCACACAGACACACCCGTACTCCACGACAGTCTGACCTTAATGAGGCAGTGTCTGGAGGAGGCACAGTGAGTGGTGGATACTAAAGCGCACTAGGAGCCCATCAAGCTTCATCACAGCTGAATCAAAGTTTGAAGTGCTTTATCACACCGAGGTTTCTGAACACACTTTGCAATAGAACAATTCATAAAGAAATAGGTGCACATTAATAAAGTTAATACTTCCAAAATTGTTGATGTAGTTCAAGATTTTGATGTGAAATGGCAGATCATAAGACAGGGCGAGGCATGGGTTTTACGCCTTGAAGGTTTCCAGTGATGCAGCATTGTTTATACACAGGAGGGCCAGGAGTTAAGGGGAAGATGAGTAACTGGAGTCTTGCGAACAGAGATGATGCACCGGCTTGTGTGCGGTAATACACTCTGACAGGTAATCAGATGATTCCTTCATCTTTTTCAAGCCAGTGTGCACACACATTTGACTACTGTGTACATCCAGAGCATTCGAAAGGCTGGCCTGTCTATATGAACAGACAGAGCAATGAACATCACACTGAGTTGGTGTCCAAAGTCACTTGTTTACTGCATGATGCACTACATTTACTCTCCACTATTTCATTAGTGTCTGAATTCTGAGTGTGAAATGTATTTATTTATCTACTGTATATTGTGCCCACTCCATTGTCCATGAAATGTACACTACTTTCCGGTATCAATCCCACAGTGCAATGCACCATATCTTACTAATCTGAAAATTAACAGTCGGGCAGCACTGTACCCGTCAAAGATTACACTTGTTAGTTTCAGAAATCTAAATGTACAGCTCACTAACTACTCAGTGTCAAGATTAGTGAATGAGTGAACTTGGAGTTATTTTGGACACAGTCTTAGTTTAGTTGCTGGTGATGCGAGCCAGCTGTGATGTGAATCAGTCCATGCAAAGTCAGAAGGACCAGTTGAAATTTGGATGGAAGGCCGGCTTGACACATCACTGCTGGCTTGCATCACAAACAGAAAGGGAAGTGAGGATGATGCTGATCAGTCTGCTGAAACTTTAAGAAGAAAAAAAACTTCCTTCTGCAAATGATCTAAACACACTGGATAGGCATGAGGGGTGGAAGCAACAAAAATGGACTGTTAAAAATGGAGGTGATGAAAAAGAGAGTGATACATTAACAAGTGATTTGATTCATTTCAAGCTGATTTGACTAAAATAGTTGTGATATGGTGAAAACACAGCCAAGTTCCATCATTTTACCCGTCTAACCTTAATCATTCACAACACAAAAAATGCCACTCATCATTTACAGAAAGTGGTCTCAACAGTGGGAGTAAAAACATAATTTAAAACTATGATTATCACTTAACAGTTGGATGAATCTGCCAACCACTACAGTTGCAGTTTACATCCATGTCTGCCTAGACTCATATGTAGCCATGAAAGCAGACAATGCTTCAAATATGGATGTTGCTGCAAAGAAGCTACAAATTCTAAAATGTGGGTTCTTTAAACACATCTTCAAAATGACTGCATAGAAGATCTATACAATCAGCATAGTTTCAAGATGGACACCCAAGATGAGTGTGACTAATTCAGTATCTGACCAAATGTCACCCTTTCTGTCAGAGTTATGGCGTTGAAAAATGGCCAGCAAACACGATGATGTCACAGTGAAGTTGACCTTGGACATTCTGGATAAAAATGCTATCACTTCATCAAATTATTGTGTTAGACATTTATGTTAAATTCTGTCAGAAATAGCATACAAATTCTTGAGTTACGGCCAAAAAATGTATTTTGTGAGGTCAGAGGTGACCTTTGACCACCGGAATCTAATCAGTTCATCCTCGAGTCCAAATGGACATTTGTGCCAAATTCGAGGTAATTCCCTTAAGGCATTCTTGAGATATCATGTTCATAAGAACTGGGCAAACAGAGGTACATACTGATGCACATACGGACAACACAAAAACATAATGCCTCCAGCAATGGCTGCCAGTGTGGAGGCATAAAAATGGAAGTGACAAAAATGCTTATGAATTAATATTGGAAGTGGTGAACCCCACAGCAGATCGAGTGGGGAGCTCTGGGTGCCGGCAACATAAGCAGCAGAAGTTAACACAGTTCATCTGCAGTGACAAAGAGCTGGCATAAATTCAGCAAAGTTTCCCTTCGAGAGCCATCAGTCAGTCAGTAGGTGTGTTTTTTTGACTGACATTTTGGGTAGAAAAAAAAATAGCTTGCTTAAAACGATAAATGTCAGTTAGATGTTGTGAATAATGAATGGTAGATACAGACGGACATGGCAGCAGTGGATAGTAACGCAGCCCAGTTGATTCTTAGAGCAACATTTTTTCAAATAAAATTTCATTCAAGTTTATCAAGTCAATTGACAATATATTTCTTTCTTTCACATGTATTTTTACCCCTCTATTTTTTCAATTCACATGCATTTTCATCACCTCCATTTTTATCAATTCAATTTTGTTACTTCTACCCTTCATAAACAGGCAGATGGTAACTGACAATGTAAAGATATTTTTTTGGGGCATTTTTAGCCTTTATTTGATAGGACAGACGAGCGTGAAAGGGGGAGAGAGAGAGGGAGTGACATGCAGCAAAGGGCCACAGGCTGGAGTCGAACCTGGGCCGCTGCGGCAACAGCCTTGTACATGGAGCGCCTGCTCTACCACTAAGCCACCGACGCCCCGTAACTGGCAATGTGAAAACCTTTGCTAAGTTAGGATGCAGTGCACATCTCGCCTTACTCTTGCTCCTCATATCACTCTAAGTGGTGTTCAACACTCAGAATACAAGTGAAATTATATAGCTCCTATGTGCTGAAATATCTTCATGAAGTGCCTGACATCATTTTCAATCATTATATAACAAAACAACAACAACAAAAAAACATCTACCAGCCTTTTTAAGTTTTCGTTTACATTTCCTGGAGCTTCATTTTTAGCCTCATGAATATTGTCAAGGCCCTTTGGTTCATTATCATCAGTTAATTGTAATGATAGTGATCTAAATGGTGTGAAACCGAAGCTTTTTTATATATATATATATATATATATATATATATATATATATATATATATATATATATATATATATATATATATATACATATATATATATATCTCACCGTTAGTCAGTTTGGATAAAGTGCATTGAAATTCATACCACAGTATGTCAGATGCACACAGCTAGAGCGGCCTGAAGTTTGCAATATATGAGCTTTTATTAGTCCACGGCAGAATAAAAACCCTGGCGGAGTCCCGTCACAAACATTACACACCACACACACACACACACATATGCATACACAGAGAGACTACAGAAATGAGTGAAAGGAAGGGTGAACAGTAAAGTGGCAGAGAGGCCTGTTAGTGAAGCGAAAGTGGTGAAAATCCATCTAGAGTCATCACCATGGTAATTTAGTGGCTCTGTAAGAGTCACTGAGTACCATCTGGACTGTCAGTGCCACTGACCTCTTTTACGCGTGCATGTG
This sequence comes from Epinephelus lanceolatus, assembly GCF_041903045.1. NCBI lineage: Eukaryota > Metazoa > Chordata > Actinopteri > Perciformes > Serranidae > Epinephelus > Epinephelus lanceolatus. The sequence continues at coordinate 11,647,543 of NC_135752.1, forward strand.
TGTGTGTGTGTGTATATTCAATACAAAGCATATATTTGGACATGCTTCCCAACGAGATTTCTCTCTGGCCAAAAAGTGTATTTTTTATTTTGTGCAAGGATTATTTTAGGTGAAAAGCAGAGGTTGAAGAGTGTGATGTGCTATCATATAGACAAGAAAATGTTACATGCAGCTCTAGTATTCAATATTGCTTCAGTGCCAACTTAAAGTTTTGGAAATGACAGTGCATGACCCATTATTATGCCACTGCACAATTATGGCCAACATGATAATTGCAGTTATTTTGATCAAAACTGAAGTCATGATTATTTATCAAAATTATTCACTGATTTAAGGGGTACATTTTTTTGAATGCTAATGCCTTATTTTGAATCTAAATAAAACTGGTCCTTACTCACAACGATCTCCTAGAGGCAAAATATACAGAAAACTTTTCACCCAAAATTAAATCAACACAGCACCATCTTTACTCGCACCCTGTGCTACATTCTTGCTTATTAATAAATGTTTGCATCAAAATAAGATTCAAAAAGAGGTTCTTGTTCACCTGGATTCAATTCAATGCACTCCTAGAAGCAAAATATAAATAAAACTGAGCCCAAACTACAGGCTTACTAAAGATAAATCAGAGTTTATTGGACATGTATCTTTGGCAAAATGTGACTGCATTGGTTATTTCAATCTGTCTTTGGGAGCTGGATGAATACGGTGATGTGCTGTACAGCATCGTTGTTATGGATGTCTGATTGATGATGAACAAGGACAAGAATTTGGTGAGGTATGGTTAGCGGCATTATTTTTCTTGGCCTTCATGCATTCATTGTACTGCATACTTAAGAGTTTTATTCAGGTGTTTGACCAAGCTAGTTGTGTTACTTTGTAGGGCAGACACAAGTCTCATGCACTCTTTGCATATGACTTGTTCTTGCTTAACATCATGTGCCCTAAATCCAAAATACTTCCACACAACAGATCACCTTCTTCTCCATACATTTGATTTTCGTTTTGCCCGTCTGCAGCCACAACATTCAGGTAAGTTTTTCGCTGCAGGGTGTGCGTGCGCGTGCAGCAGCAGCGTTACAGCTCCCCAAATGTGGAGGCTGGCTGTTCGTTTAGGAAGCGCTTGATTTGATATGCAGCGGAGTTTTCTAGGAGCGGAACATGCATTTTAAACAACAATATCTCAGTTGATCATCTTCAATTAATTGTGAGGAAGCCAAAAATATGATCAAGATTAATATTTGATTACTGTGCAGCTCTTTCACCTAAGCTGGGATCAACCACCCAAAAAATGATCAACCTGTTGACTGGTGCACTCTTACTCTTTTACCATACACTTTACTCCTACTCTATTCTTATAATTTTCAGAGTAAAAACATGTTTTCATTTAAGAGGGCAACAAAGATATAACATGTCTAATATGTGTGAATGATAAATAACTGAAAGCTAGTGACCGGAGTAGATTCAAGAGAGGAATGAATGAGTAAATGAGTGTTTGCATGCGTACTGAGCAGTCCTTTAAAGGGATGCGCAGGGAGCTGCTTTGATGGGGCCATCGGTATTCCTGTCACGCCCAAGGCCCTATCCATTACAGCTCATTACCCGGGGAGAGAATGAAAGAGAGGAGACCCTTGGCCATGCTCGCCCAGGCTCACAGAAGGCCCAGCAGGGTTAAACGTCAACCGAGCCACCGAAACCCACCAGCTGTGCAGGTGTCAACACCACTGCAATAGCCTCGGGGTTGATTATGCAGATAGTGAAGTGATCGGAGAAGCAATACGCCGCATGGTTCTCTAGAATACACTGAACCTAATTTGGTCCACTGTAAATCTCACACATTCCGTTCATTTATATGAGGGATGCATACATTCCTTAAAGGAAGTAAATAACAAGCCAAAGGTTTTTGAACAGCGCCGAGCTAAGAAGTGGAACCAAGGCCATATGAAATCTTACTGCACATCAGCACATCATAATGGAACCTTCACTTGCAAAGCTTTCTTGAATTAGTTTGAGGGACTGTACTTACAGATGAATCTGAAAAGATCAGTGGATATTTTGGAGGGTACAATTTGTGCATCACTTAATTTGTTACAACAAGACTTTATTACAGTACATAATCACATTAATAAGCTGCTGGTGGCCTCCTGGCCTCTCTTTCAAGCCACTGAATTAAATCTTTGTGAAAGACTGAATACACTCCTTTTATTTTCTGGATTTTTAATTAAAAAAAAAGAAAAAAAAAGCTTTACTCAAAGAACATCATTGGTCTATTTCGTCAGGTTTGCTTATTTCAATCATACTGAGGCAAATAATTCTAACATAAACCAAAAAATACCATTTATATAATTAAATCAAATAAAACTGAGATGAACTTAAAATATATGTAACTGTAGCTCATAGAATTTTACTAATTTACTTTAATAAAATGTATGTGGTTACTGTTCATAATTCTATAACATATTTGAAATAAAGAAAATTATTAACAGTCATTACATTTCCTGTATTTGAAAAAAATATAATTTCTTAACAGTATTAGCCTACATAATCCTAATTAAAGTAAATCCAATATGTTTGAAATGCACAAAATTTATTTACACATTACAAAAACTTTATTTAAGTAAATTGGGTAAATTCTACAAGTTATAATTAATTTTTTTTTTTTTTTCATTTTGTTTGATTTAATTACATAAATGATACCTTTTTAGGGGCGGCACAGTGGTGTGGTGGTTAGCACTCTCGCCTCACAGCAAGAGGGTTGCCAGTTCGATCCCGGGCGTGGGAGCCCTTCTGTGCGGAGTTTGCATGTTCTCCCCGTGTCAGCGTGGGTTCTCTCCGGGCACTCCAGCTTCCTCCCACAGTCCAAAGACATGCAGACTGGGGACTAGGTTAATTGATGACTCTAAATTGTCCGTAGGTGTGAATGTGAGCGTGAATGGTTGTTTGTCTCTATGTATCAGCCCTGCGATAGTCTGGCAACCTGTCCAGGGCGTACCCTGCCTCTCGCCCGATGTCAGCTGGGATAGGCTCCAGCCCCCCCACGACCCTCAAGAGGATGAAGCGGTTAGAAGATGAATGAATGAATGAATGAATACCTTAAGGGCAAAATTTGATGACTTGATAAGAAAGATTTTTTTATGTAATTGAAATATGTTAACCTGATGACAGACCAAATCATTTCTTTGATTTCTGCACATTTTCATCTGAAAATATTTAATAAAACAAATTCTGTCTTTTTCCTGTACTGACCATCGAGCACTCACTGACATGTCCTTCTTGACTGTTTGAGAGGCGAATTTTCAATAATATTTTTATGAAGTTGTTTGTTTCTGAGAGTGTTTGAACAACCAACACTAGCAGTAAGAGCAAACAGTCTCATTCAGAGGAGTTTGTCTTAGTTAATGTACTTCAGATACTTTGGGGACTCTGCGTAACAGACGGTATAACCTTGGACATCAATCTATAAAACTTGTTCTGTTTGACGGTGGCAGAAAACTAAAACAGAAAAAAACACAGACACTCATCCTTGGTGCTAGAACTTCAAAACTGAATAGCAATCTCTGTCCTTGAAGCAAATGAAGAGCCCTCTGTTTATATAAGCAGGATAGATCAACCTTTTCAAAAACACCCACCTCTGCTGAAGCACCTAAACAACACCGCATTTCTCGTGAACTAATAAAGTCCTTGTTATAATCTCGAAAAAGAGAGAGATTATGCCATGAAGCCATGCAATCATCACCAAATTAAGAGTCATTAGCTTTTGAGATGCTAATGCTACCCTGGTCTGTATGGGATAGAGCTTAATAATGCACAGTGGTAGGTGAAACCAGCTCTGTACAACACATTATTACCCTGAGAGCTCTGTTTCATCTACGCCAAATCATGCTGATGCATTGCAAATGAGATGGTGTGAGGGGAAGGATGCCAAAGAGAGAAGGAGAAGGAGAAAGATGCACTCTTCCTCTGTCTAATTATACTGCTGCAATGGACATAATGGAAGCACTGCTGTTGTTTTTCTTCTGATTGGCAAAAATACCCGTAGCTGGGCATCTGATTGTTGTCTTTACTGAGTACATTACTTGTCTGGACAGTGTCCAGGCCCACATCCTTACTGTGTATGCATACATTGTGCTAGTAATCATCACCAATAAATACTGAATCAACAGAGAAGACCATGCAGTGAATGAATAAGTGAATGAATGAATATAAAGATGATGCCAGAAGGAAATGAAAATAAATGGATCACTTCTCTGACTGAAAAAAAGAGTGTGCCAGTATGTGTGTGCATAATCAACAAAGTCTCAGACCTGCGTGACGTGGACACAACCGCTTAACATTGCATAACATAGTGGTGGGCATGAAATGTCTTAAAATGATGTGCCAATGCAAAGTCTATTGGGAACAGTCACAGTTTCAAACATGTGGTTAATGTTGTGAAATGGTTGCAGCTTGGTTAGGTTTAGGAGAAGAATAATATGTTAGGTTTACAGACCAAAAATAAACTTGATTAGGTTTAGGAAAAGGTCGTGGTTGTGGTTACAATAACTGCATACAGGATGTAAGCGGCATAAACTCGTGTATGTTGTGTAGTTACTTAACGTTCCTTTGTAAAGTACAATACAAATAGTAATGCAAAGTCTGCAAAGTCGCGTGACTACGTTAACTTGTGGTGTCACACAGGACATGAACAGCGGCCTTCTGGTTAAAAGTCCATCTTTGTTTGACCCATCCACCACCCCTCCATAAATGGCAGTAGAACACCAGAATGTAGCTTACATTAGGTTAAGACACAATATTTTTATTCCATATACAAATACAACACATCTTTTTAGTGAGCATCCTTTTTAAGTGAACAACAAACAATCTTAAAACGCCAGGCTTTCCAGCTATTTGACATGGCATCGCATCTTTTGATCTGAAAGATGCCAATACTCGATTCAGATCTTTTGTGTGTTTACAGGTTGGTGTGTATGCAGTCTGTTTTTGAAGAGTTTGTTTCATCGTTGGTTGCCCTGCAGCCTCCTCGGGTGCTGCTGGAAATGATATTCACTATTATGCCAATAATGGAAATTCACCACGATCAAATTATTGAGTTTTTTTTCTCCCAATCCGCAGTAAAGTCATACATCGTCCCATCCCTGGTGCATAATTATGCCGTCGGCAGGTGTGATCAACCAGCGCGTGACCTTTAGCATCAGGGGAGTGGGATTGATGTAATGACTGGAGAAGAAAGGAGGATGAAGAGTTGGTGAAGGACATTTTCCCCAAAACTGAGGAGAGACGACAGGGTAGGGAGTAAGCAAATTATGACAAATGTGAACAAGAGGAGATGCGAGGAGTTGGTGCAGTGGCGCAAAATGAAGAAGACGGGGCAGAGAGAGGAGGGGAGAGGATCTGGGGACAAGTCTGTGAGCGCTGGATTGGGTTTAATGTAGCAGAAATCCACCAGTGAACTGCAGCTCCAAACACAACTATTAGCATGAACGGCACAGACAAGACAGGACCACAGTGACAAATGATAGCAAAGCAGCGCTGGGCCACAGAGACAGAATGAAATTAACACTGGAGCAAGAGGAGAAAGCCAAATGTGAGCAGAGACAGGGGCTTGTAATACGAAGGGTTAATAGACGTTGGGATGCTGGCAGAGCAAAAAGTGAATGTCAGTAAGTAAGTGAGTGAGATGTGGAGGGAGATGGGGAGGGGAAGGAGGGGAGGGAGCAATAGAAAAGGTTGGATATTACAGTCCAATCCACCTGGGGAATGTTTACAGAATTTAATAACTCTAAATGGCATCACTTTATTGGATTTATGGATGGATGTGTCTCTCACTCCCTCACTATGCTGCTATGTCCTCACATACACACTCCAGCACCCCCACCTGCAACAATTACCATGACACCCATTGGTGCGGCTTTATGAAAAATGACAGGGGGGGTGTTGTATCAAGGGCTCTTGAATCCTGTTACAGGCAGCCATTCACAGCTACAGGCTAAAGCTTCTTACAACACACATGCTGATACCACTGCTTCACTGCCTTATATGGTCACTGGAATTGTGACATTCAATACCTAACCCCAATAATCAGTTTAGGTACCAGTGTATTTTTCTAAACCTTTTAACAGACACTCAATTCACCAAAAATGGGTACAAGAAGAGGCTCCTATTATCTCAGAATGCCATGCAAAATGTGTGTCCTTCTTGCCATGTGCAGTACTGTAGGTACTTTTAAAGTGTTTGTCCTTTCAATTTTTATATCTAAAAGAGGAATCGTTTCAGAGCTGTGGTTACCATTAAACAGACGCTTTACTGATTTTCAACCAGCTTTGTGTCATAACAATGTGTGTAGTATGTGTGAATGACCTGTGGTAAACTTCCCTCCATCTTACAGTACCAGCACCCAGATCTCCCTGCTCATTTCTCATCTAGCTATAGGACTGTTGCTTGAACTACAAATTTTACATTTACATTGTTGTATGCCCACCACCATGGACACATAGAGTGTACAAGTGGATCAAGACAGAGACCTGCCCCTCTCTCAAACTCAGATCAAAAGGTAAAATCAGGCACTGCTGATCAAATATAAACCAAGATTCGGTTACTGTATTGCCAATTTCTTGCCTTAAATATCTTCAGAAACATGTTTTAGTGTCCTGTTTGGCTGTAATATGAGAATTTGTGAACAGGAAGTGGGCACTATACTGTTTCTTGAATGCTCAAGAAAGTGAGATCAAGCTGGAGAACTAAGCAGTGCTGGTCAAATATGAACCGGGATTCTGTTACTGTGTTGCCTATTTTTCCACCTCCAATGTTTTCAGAGTTATTTTAGCTTCCCGTTCAACTGTAAAATAATACCTAGATACGGGACACCCAGATGGCGCCTATTCAATTCAATAGAGTTGCTCAACTGGCGCATACGCCAGTGTCTTGCTTCCTGGGTTTACTCCCGTGATATGTGGCCCACTGAATATGCACAGTAGTGTTTGTCCCGCTGGCCCCGCCTGCAAGTTCCCACTTGGCTTATAGACTTTACATTGTAATGACATCACGGATTTTAAATTGCTTTTCTAAGCTCGAGGAAAGATTTACATATATCAAAACCACCATGCATCAACAATTTATAATAGAAAAAGTCATAATTGACCTTGTTTGCAGTTCCAGCTGTACTGTCAACAGTTTTAGAGCCATCTCTTTTACAGTGGTGGTCTATGGGAAAATGTTTTTTTGGGCCACAAAGGATTTTTTTGCTGCAATACCGTATGTGGCCACTCGGAAACAAGGCTGAGCAGCTTTCCAGGAGCCCTAGATTATCGGTAATTCAAGATCATTTATTACCAGCATGCTGCCATATTGTTGTGGAAAAACATCCAAGCTCACATTACATCAGCCACCAGTGGGAGCATTTATTGGTCTGATGTGGTGCAGTGCATTCTGGTAGCTGTAGGTTTTTTACTTCTTGAGCAAAAAGAGAATGCCACAGCCATTTTCTCTCTTTTCTCTGGTCATACAGCACCAATTTGAAAAGCATTTGTGTAGTATTTGTCTTTCTACTGCATAGGCATCCCAGTTTTATGAAAACACCATCTTTCCAGCAGTGAAATACTTCCTTGAGGACACAGACGTCATGTCCTCAGCAATGATGTCGGCGTTTTAATGATCCGAGGAAGAGTCTGAAGTTACACAAATTACATGGAATTTCTATTTTTCACTGTGACTCATTTTCGATTAAAACACATCTAAATAAAAGGAAGTAAATAAGAATTTATCCACAGAATTATATTCCTTGCAGTGAGAATATGGCTTTGAAACTGCATTTAGACCATCATGTGCAGAGAAACAATTTACATAATGTGGGTAAAAATAAAGTGTTTACAGTTCCTCATTAGTGAAAAGTCAATAAAAGTGGTAATTTGGACTCAGTGACTCCAGTAATTTTAAATTCTGTTTCAGTATAGTGCGAATTGTTTTAACGCTGACTTTATATCAACACCTAAGGTTTGTATATCTATTTTCCATGTGCATTATCTGTGTTGTAATACCGTCGTCTTGTCTTGGTTGCAGATATAGTTTTTATATTGTTCAAGAGCCTCTTCCAGCATGCATCTATAAGATCTATCAGCATGCAGTATAGTATTCTATTTTCTATGCAATGCATACATAATTAAAGCATACGCTGAGCAGATTGCCTGAGACAAGCGAGACGGGGGACAGAAACAGGAAGAGAAATATGGATGTAATAAATCGGTTAAGCCATTTTATCCATCTGCTAATATTCAGAGTCTGAGTGATGGTAAAAAAAAAGCTTTCCTGATGTGTTAAAGAAGCAGTCCGTCTGTAGAAACACATGAGTCACTGGTGCCCACAGAGCTGACAACTGCAGTTACCCAAACACACATATAAATGCAAAGATATGCATATGATTACAGACAAATCACAATCAGTCAGTTCCATCCAGCCACCACCGTGGCCACAATATCCACACAGATAAATATGCCCATTACATAGTAGAAGGCTGGATAGACAGGAAGTCAGCTGGTGGGCGCTGTCACCAGCAATGATGTCATAATTGATTTGGGTGCACTCAGGGGAGCTGTAGACACACTACAGTATGTAAAATGTGTGTGTGCATGCTTGCATGTGTTTATATCTGGGGCAATATTTTGTAGGTGTAGCCGAATGTTAGAGCTCAGTACTTTCAATCAAGATCCAACACACACACACCTACACACACTGAACCACTTGTTGTCTGAATATTCAATGAGCCAAACAATATATAAATGGCCCTGAATTGCAACGCCCAGCAACATCTGGCATGATGCAACAGGGAGGAAAGCAGCAGCAGAGGAAGAGAAGGAGAGGTGGGGCGTGGATGGGTGGGCTGGACGATGATCTATCTTGTGCCCTGTTCAGTTTTCTTATTCATATTTACATCCTCTTTTTCTCAAGAAAACACTCTGTATTTATCCTTGAAAGTCTAACAAACATATTAAAGACATGTTCCTTCCTCATAAAACATATTCAAAGTATTTTTAGAATATTCTTAATTCTGCATTGTTTAAATTCCTGTTTATTCGCCTCTTTGTTGCTGTTATTGGCACATTGCCACACTTCTTTGCGCTTTACCACCACCATCTGACACCATTAGCAGGAATGTGCAATGTGTCACCTTCTGTACGACACAAAACACTCAGAAAAACACTCCTTGGTGTCAAAAACTCCACAGGGAACCTTTAAGAACTAATTATTTCAGCTAGTTTAGATACATGAACTGCCCTAGAATAAAACTATGTCCTCCTTACAGTTATATATTGCTATGCATATACACAGGCAAAGACAAGTAACACCATGCAGATCTCTAATGAATGGATGAATTTCTATTTGAAAACACTTTGTAAAAATATCATCTGCCAATTGCTTAATGAAAAAATATGATGAGATCAACCTCCACCATATGCTGCACTGTTCAACCAAGGCACTCTGCTGCTGATAAAGAATCTAAAAGCCATACTGTTGCAAACACTGTGATATTCGCCAGGTCGTCCACAAAGTCGAGGAAAGGTCGGTCAGGGCTTGATAACCGCATTCATAGGCACATAAAATTTTAGCTAAGCATGATAATCTCAGCTCTATGTGCATCTGTGCACGTAACTTTAGGGCTGCCAACTGCTGGACACTGACGGCGCATGGACAGACAAGAGTAAGCAGGACAGCCCAACAGCAGCATTGTGTAAAACACTGCAGTCAAGCTAGTTGCTGCTTGGATTTTACCGCACGTCTATTCAGGCTGTTACGGTACTGGTACCTGGAGTGGCTAAAACGGATTTGCACTACAGCAACAATTTCACATTTTATATACAGCTAATAAAACCATCAGTAAAGAAGTCCTAATTAAATGATTAAACAGTTTCCATTAATAGGTTTGTAACACGTTGAAAATGTCCTAATTTTTAAGCTCTCATTAATGAGTAGATGTTTTCCCTTAGATGTTTGCTGACATTTTCATTGGAATCCTGTTCAGGATGACACTGACTTTCACCATGCAAAAAGTTATTTTACTATCTCACTCTATATCAAATTGAAAAGCTGTCAGTGCCGTGTAACTTGGTAGAGAAATCATGATCTGTACAGCACATTGTTACCAATAAAACTTGATTCAAAATGTTGCAGCAGTCAATTGCTTTTGGTTGGATCTGGCCATGGCAGAGGTTCCAAGAAAAAAAGGACACACCAAAAGGTGCAGTAAAAGAACAGAGATATTGGTACAGGTAAAAAAAATAGTGCATGTCATTTTAAAAGTTATATGCACCAGTGCATTCGCAGGGGGAAAAAAAGTATTTCAAGCCCAGTCGAGACAGATCAGATGAGGGCACCGAAGCTCGTGAGGGTCAGCTCATAATTGATACGAGTAAAACATGTAGAGAATGACAAGACACATGGGCATCATCAGGTGAGTGTACAAAACAATGACAGACCATTGCGTGGAGACACTTAATTATGTATTGTATTGTAGGCATTGTATATACAAAATTATAGTGAAGTTAGTTGTGATTCAACTAAACTGAGGTTAGCAGTCACGCCACATACCACAGATAAAAAAACCCCAACTAAACTGCTTCCCTAAAAGTTTTGAAACTGCTTCCTCATTTCTGTAGTACCCTCTGTTCTATACATACAGTTATAATAACAGAGAAGCCTAGACAATTATTTGAGATACTGTAACTTTCATTGTAACCCAGGTTTCCTATTCTGTTGCTCTTATAATTACCTCGGCTGCCTCAGTGAAAGCCGGAGTGTAAATTCTGCACCCTGTCACTATCTGCAGATGATACAGTACATTTGAGAACCCTGAAAAACAACCTGACTATATTCTTAAGAGTGTACCAAAGTATAAATAAATATATTTCCTTTAGACAAAAAAAAATAAATCCAGTAAGTTGTTTGTGTGTACAGTGTGCACACCCACGCATTGCTGTGTTTCTGTTTCCCCAAAGATATGAGTGTTCAGTGAGTGTCCAGTCTCTGATTAACACAGATGAATATTTCATTTCAGAAGTCCAGCTGCTCCTCATCTGCAGGTCTCTATCTTGAGACCACCTCAGGCTACAAGGCCTAACAATGTCATCACAGCTAACACACACAAATGTGTTTGTGTGTGTATGATGCTGTGTTTCTACTCTCACAAAAAAAAAATAATTAAAAAAAATCATGATAACTAGGAATACTGCCACACAGTTGCATGCCTCCGCAGAGGTACAGAAGTACAGAAGATCTATACAGTCAACACAGTTTCAAGGTGGGCACCCAAGATTAGGGTCACCAATTTAGTATCTAACCAAATGTCTCCTCTTCTGTTCTGGAGTTATAATGTTATATAATATAAAAATGAACATTATGATGCTGACCTTTGACCTTTTGATATAACATGCCATTACCTCATAATTATATCCTATTAGACATTTAAATGATGTCATGTAATAATTAGCGTATGAATTCCTTCTGGTCGAAAAAAAAACCTTTGTGAGGTCACAGTGACCTTGACCTTGAGAAATTCTAATTAGTTCATTCTTGAGTCCAAGTGGATGTTTGTGCCAAATTTGAAGAAATTCCCTTCTTGAGATATTGCATTCCCGATACGAGACGGGCAAGGTCACAGTGTTCTTGACCTTTGACCACTAAATTCTCATCAGTTCACCCTTGACTCAAAGTGCATGTTTGTGCCCAATCTGAATAAAATCCCTAAAGGTGTTCCTGAGATAACACATTCCAACGATAAGACAGATGCAAGGTCACAGTGACCTTTGACCACCAAATTTAACCTCTCATCCTTTAGTCTGAATAGATGTTGGTGCCAAATTTGAAAAAAAAAAAAATCCCTGCAGCCATTCTTGAGAGATTGTGCTCATGAGAATGAGACAGATGAGGTCAAAATGACCTTGACTTTCAACCTATGACCAACAAAATCGAATCAGTTCATCACTGCGTCCAGGTGGATGTTTGTGCCAAATGTAAAGAAATTCCCTAAATGTGTTCTTGGGATATTGTGTTCATGAGAATGGGATGGATGGATGGATGGACAACCTGAAAACATAATGTCTTCGGCCATATTTGTCGCTGGTGTGGTGGTATAAAAATACATGCTGCGAAATGTAACAGCAGAATATGTAACGACTACTGTAAGTGATGTAATCACACTGATATAAATGACTGAAATCTTGTACATAACTCTCTGGTGGTGGAAATGTTTGAGATGTACAGTGAAGACTAAATGTTCCCTGCATGCACTGCATCTCTCACATTCAAGGCTGCACATCTGCACACCAGGGAGTTTTCAGGGTATAGGATTCCCTCCCTCCATCTCTCCTCCGTCTCATCATCTCTGTTCCCTCTTCTGCCAGTTCCCAAGCCTGTCTTCCTCTGAAGCGTTTTTCTGCCCTGTGGGGAGGCCGCTCCTGGGCTGACAGGGAGTGCCACTGACTCCTCTCACAGCACATTACTGCAACTTTTTCATGCTTTCCCTCCTCTTTTCCACACAAACACCAAAGCACACACACACATGCTACTATATCCTTGCTTGTATAATGTCCTAGAGGAGTGAGAGCACCAGGCGATTCTCTCTTCTTCTGCTACAGGAGGATATGTGTACGAAGGCCAATCATTATATGGGAGTCACTGTGTGAATTTGCAAGTGAGGTGTATGTAGTGTGTGTTACAGTGTTAAACCAGGTGAGATAAGACACCTCCTGAACATTCCAATTTCCTGTCCGATATTTGCTTTCTTCGCTGGGTGCTTTATCAGAGGGAAACATAAATGCTGATAGGTTAGAAAACCTCACCACTATTTGAAAAATGGAGAAAAGGAAGGGGGAGGGTGGGAGAGGATGAAATTGGAGAGTGATGAGTTTGAAATGGATAGAAGGGAGCGAGGCTGGAAAAATAGGAGCTATAAAAAAAATGGGTAGAAGTGGGAAAGAGAATGAGAAAAGACAGCGGGACAAAGAAGCGGACGCATGAGCTCATTTTGTCCGACTGCACCAGGGGAACAGTTCACTATGTTCCGCACTGAACAATTGCTATGTGTTCCCTTGTGATAGTTTGACAGTGATGTTAATGCCTCATTAAAAGTACGAAGAGAGGCAGCGACTCGGCTCGGAGTTCTGAAACCGAGAGCCGCGGAACATCTCTTCAAAAGCAGCACCTCCATTAATTAATCTACACAGATGGACACCTTGGCTTTTTTCCAGACGCAGCAAAGATAGGTGCTGGGAATTATAGCTGTTGCTTGTGCATGCACGGAAAGCAGAGTGCGACTGCGGGTCAGCGTAGCCCAGTCTGGAATCGTAATTGACGTCGTTAGGCGAGGGCAAATGTTTGCCAAGTGGCTGAACTCCTGAGGAAATCAGAAGAAGTTATCAGAAACTGGCAATTATCACAGCCTGAGGCGAAACACCATCACATGGTGCAGTGCTGGGGACAGAGGACTTATAATGGCTCTGTATAGTTTGGTCATCGGGCCAGAGATGGCAGTGATAGAAATGTTATGTGGGGCAGCTTGGTGAGTGGGGTAAGGCAACACAACAACCAGTCTATCACGTTGTTTTTGTGCATCACAGCTGATATCCATACATATCAGGATATAAATGATGTCAAGCCTTCAAAGTTTTTCATACACTTAAAATTCCCTTGCAATGGATTCAGAAACCCACCTACAGTTGTTTGAGCTGCTAACAGAGAATCCATTTGCAAATTTCCCCGCTGTGGGATGAATAAAGGATTATCTTATCTTATTTGAATGAATAAATGATCAAAAACTAAACACAAATATTGAATCTTGTATAAAGTGTGTGTGACAAATTGACTTGTATGTTGGGTCAGTTACATTCATCAGTGATACCTTTTGGCACCATGTCCTTTGCTGTTAAAAAGCAACAGCATGTGTGATTCATCTATTAACAGGGCAAAGCACATGGTAATATTAGTTTGTTGCTGCGCTTGCACTATGCCAACTTTATTAGATGCTTCAGTTGATAAGCTGCCCTTATCCCATCTCTGTTGGCACAGGTTTCTGACTTAGTTAACAGTTCACATTACCTGTCTATTTGATGTTGTACTTTAAAGATATATGTGACTTTTCTGCATTAAAATGTCTAAAAATCATAGACCACTGTTTTGTATTTTATTGAGTTGTGTTATTTCGAACAATTTTCAATGCCAGAGAAAACTGTGTTTTAATCAAGGACACCGTTCATAGAGGTTGGCCGCTGTTGCCTGCCAGTGGCATCATATCTACTTTGTGCAAGCATCAGGGTTAGGGTTGTCTGCCAGAAGCTGTCATAAATTGAATTTTTATCCTGTTTTAATACACTTTTTAGATCTTTGTTGCCTTTAATGAAATGTTTTACCCGCATAAAGGTTTTTAGTCATGGGACATCTGGACCTGTAGTTATCAGAGAAATAAGCTGAGCAAACATTAGTGGCAGCTCAGTCCCAGATTCTGCCGTGCCAAACCGCATTGGAGAAATGCTGATATTTAGCATGAAACTGCTTTATTCAGTGTTTTTACTGGTTAACATCACCAGATCCACTTGTTTTGGAGAGGAGATCTCTGCGGATAATTCGGATCTTCGGTAAAACCTCCTGAATGTCTGGATATTAAGTTACCAGAAAAAGAAGGTGAGCGCACATTAGCAGGTGCTGGGCTCGCAGCCCCTTTTGAGATGAGACAAGCAGTGTTGAAGACACACTGGTTTGTAATGTGAAACTGCTTTATTCAGTGGTTTTTACTAGTTCCAATCACCTGGTCTGTTTGTTTTGGAGAGGAAGAGGCCTTTGCGGATAATTTGGTCTCTGGTAAAAACCTCCTGAATAACGAACACTGAAGGAATCCAAACCGTGAGAAACTGACTGCAATGACAGCATTGCTTCAAAAAATAGAAAATGTCCCCACTGGTTAGTAAACCTGCGGCAGCACCGGTATTACCGATTACAGCAGATATTTTACAAGGAAAGATATTGGTTGATGATGCTCATTATCTGTACAGCACTGTATTTAGCTAGTACTATTACAAACAAACCTTTCCTACTGCTGCAGCTTCTCAGTAGGAGCATATTACTGGCAAATCACTAGTTGACTTTTATTATGACGTAGTCACAGGAAATGCAATGGGGCTGCCAGTAAGATTAGTACTGCTGCTATTGTTCACCAAAAATACGTCTGCAATAACAAGACATCATCTGTCATTCTCAACGCTTGTTGACAGAGGATCAGTTTGAAATATTGCAGGGAGGAATGGAACAATAAGGAGTAGCCACAGTGAGCTGTTAGATGAAGAGCTGCAGGCGACAGTCTGCACACCTCCAAATTCTTTGCGATGTTATCAACTCCATTTCCCTCATTACTGTTATCAGGTTCCCTATTAGCATTGTGTTTAAATCCAAAATATTAGCAAAGAGGCACTTTTGTTTTCACTACGAAGACGATCCCTGGCTCCTCTGTTCCACATGTCGAAGTATCCTCAGGCAAGATACTGAACCCCAAATTGCTCCTGATGGCCATCTATGGGTGTGTGAGTGTGTGTGAATATTTAACTGAGTAGCAGGTGGGCTCTTGTATGGTAGTGAATGAATGTGTGTGAGAATGAGTGAATGTGGCATGTAGTGTAAAAGCGCTTTCAGTGGTAGGAAGACCAGAAAGGTGCTATACAAATGCAAGTCAATTTAACATATCAACGACTACTGCGGCAACCCTACTTGCTATTTTCTATCGCAATCAGTATTCAAATGGCTTCTATTGCCCAGCCCTAATGGTGAGGCAAAGCAAAACAAATGGTATTTCAGTACAGGTACCTTTTTGCAAATACATGAGTTGATTTTCACAGCTCTATCAAAAACCAAACCTGCTATGGCATGACACAACACAGGACAGGAGAATGGTCATGAATTGCACTGGGAAAAAGAGAAAGAGTGAGACAGATCAGAAGTGACAGATGAGAGTCAAGATTCACTTCTTTTCACTATACACTGACAACACAATACGCAAATGTCAACAGTGACCTGAATAACCAGCCATCAGGCAGAAGAGAGGCACCAGAATAGAACGGAGAGGTGAACTAATCCAGCATACACAAACACACACCAGCATCACCACGACCAACAAACACCTTACCTGTCATTGTCGACGCTCCTGAAGCCAGGAAGGATGTGTCTGAAGCTGGAGTTGCGGTCAAGCTTGGGTTGACTCTTGGTGCGTTTTATGGAGCCCTTCAGCCGTCGACTTAGAAAGCCCTGACGGAGAGACATGGAGACAGTCAGTAAAACCGTGTCGCTGCTACTTTGTGAGTCTCCGAGATGTCAATCATGGAGCTCAACTTGGCAGCGGGACAGAGCATATTAATACCGACATTTGCGCTTCACGTCCTAAATTCGGTGAGGCCAAGTGTCATGAATAGTTAATAGGTAATAAATGAGTATAGATCTTCATATCAGAGTGAGAGTGATGTTCACAGTCAGAAAAATGAAGACAAGGTCAAAGATAGAATATTCCCTGAATACAAAGTAGGGCCAGACGATAAAAGAAAAACATGCGATATGAAGGTCTGGGTGTCATTTAAAAAATTACAATACCAGTATCCTGAAAGTGAAACCAATATCAATAGAGTACTTTACTCAATATCCATAATGTGAACGGAGTGGCTTGTGGTATAGCCTTATATCCTCACAAATGTTTGGTGGCATCTCAGCCTCTGCACTGCCAAATCCATCTGTAACATACTCCACTTCCCAACACCACGGATACTGCTTTTCCACCAACATGGAACCAGTTCAGTTACACTTACTGCACCTAATTTTCAACCTCTCAGAGCATGTCAACAAAAAATAAATTGGAACAGAGCCCATAAAGTTGGTTCTCAGCTGGAACCAAACAATAGCAGGTTTTCCTTGACCTGAAGTGCGAACGGTGACGACATGAGTCAAATTCTACAGGTTGGAAAGAGAGGATGGAGAATGTAACAATGAAGAAGTCAAGTGAGAAATCCTTTGACAAAAAAAGAGTGTGCAGTGGACTCATTAATAGTTGGTACATTCTTGTTTTTTCAGTAAAAACAAATATCTGTTCACCGGTAATCAATGTTAAGTAGGGATTTTGCTACTTCTTCTGTTGTGCTTGGTGTAACAGCCTCCATTCTTGATTACAATGGCTCTGCACAAAACTGGTGGAAACACAGGCTGATTTGCTAGATAGCACCATGGTTCCAAGAATCCTGAATGGAACTGGTTCACGAGCTAGAGCTAATTTAGGGGTAAGACTGTAGGGGTTGTAGCTGTTGCGGGGCAGTTGTGAGAGTCTGCTCAGCAGTACAAACACAGTGACAGGGCTAACTGTTAGCATCACACAGCTAATGTTATCTAACAGTTATTAATAGGTTCAAGTGTCGGTGTGAGTTTGTTGGGACCTTTTAATGGTTCTGCGTTGGATGTTAGCTGCTGCCGCTGTGTTAGTTTGGGCTAACCAAGCAGTTGTTGAACTGACTGTTCATCAGGAGAAGAGCAGCTACGAAGATGGCAGTAACATAAAGTTTGTTGATCCGGCACGGAGTTTGGACCTTATTTCTGGCATTAAATACGGTTGTTTACTCACCCAGATAAGTTTGGTGTCATTTGGAGTCCTTCGGAAGATATTTAGATCCGCGAGAGCCACGTACATCCATATAGTGGGAATGATCGGGGCACCGACAATGAGGCTCTAAGTAACACATTATCTGCCGCGAAACTCGTTCATTTCACCAATATGTTTTTATGAATCGCTAGAGTTGCTTGTCATCATCATCCGGGTCATTTATACTGACCTACTAACCTCTGACCTGGATGAGGTCATCCAGAGGCAATTCGTAAAGATCCTCTTTACCACCTAAACTGGAAGACCCAGCCAAAACCTGCCGGACCGAACGGGCAACTTTCGATTGAGTAAGTAGCCTACACACATGAATAAATTGTTTATTTTCCTTGAATTTGTTTGCTTGACAAGTAAATAACTATGAGAATTTACATTTCTTTAATTTCTTCTCATCACTTGTGTACAACGGCCCGCACACTGCCCAAAAAGCAGAGGCACTTCTTATGCAAAACGTGAATTTATTATTACATAGTGCTCAGTGACAAAAAGTGAGAAACAGAAAGGTGAACGTTTCGGTGGTAAAGAGGACTGTCTTTACGAATTGCCTCTGGATGACCTCATCCAAGTCAGAGGTTAGTAGGTCAGTATAAATGACCCGGATGATGATGACAAGCAACTCTAGCGATTCATAAAAACATATTGGTGAAATGAACGAATTTCGCGGCAGATAATGTGTTATTTAGAGCCTCATTGTCGGTGCCCCGATCATTCCCACTATATGGACGTACGCGGCTCTCGCGGATCTAAATATCTTCCGAAGGACCCCAAATGATACCAAACTTATCTGGGTGAGTAAACAACCGTATTTAATGCCAGAAATAAGGTCCAGGTTGTAAAAAACGGAACTTCCCCTTTAAGAGGTATTGAGTACCGATACCCAACCTTAGCAATATGTGATTGTGATATATATCGGAATAACACTATTTCTTGTGATATATAAACATATGTTAAAGTGTACTCAGTCCTTTCTGCAGCTTTCAGTATACTCCTATTATACAACAAACTGCTTGTTGAGTTTTAAAAAAATGAGGGCAATAATTTCCTTTATTCTTTTATTCAACAAATTGAACTGAACAAAAAGGTACTAATAAAAAAAAGGAATGACAGCTGTGTTCCAAATTGCATTTACTCTATCTACTCATACTCTTTCAACTAACTCAAAAAATCCCTGCTTGCAATATCGCAGTCTTTCATCATGTGCTCATCACGCAAGTTGAAATGAAAATGTTGATAAGAGAAACAATATATTGTGTGACCCCAATACAAAAAGACATAAAACTACCGAAACATTCAAATGCAGAACCTTAACAAAAGATGATGATCAAAGAGCACGGACATAATAAGCTGGTAGGTAATATTTATGCAACAATTACAGACTGTTTCCCACAGCAGCAATCATGTCAGCATTTGTAACTAATTGCAACGCACAAGCATGCGTGCTGTATAATCACACATTTATTCAATGGATACACCCCTTTATTAGTTTTCTCATTCTTCTCTTTGTCTGAGTCTGTGTGTTTACTTCTTCTAACATCTGCAATCACACTCCCCCAAGCACCTCGCCGTCTCCATGGCAACTGTTGGCTGGCATTAAGAGTGAGAGAATATGAACAAATGAGATGTGGTGCAAAAATGGCAGGCTGTTGCAAGTTTTGAGAGAGAGAGAGAGAGAGAGAGAGAGAAAAAAAAAGCCTAATATTTTTTCAGCTTGTTCTTTTAGAATTCACTGCTGAGAAGAAGCTCGGGGAAGAGAGGACGAAGAGGAGGATGAAAAGGAGGACTGAATAAAGGATGTGTATTGGAGAGCTGATAGAGAGACTTTGGAGGGCAGCACGAACAAGACAGCACTTAATAAGCAAACCCGAGTGCTGGAGAAAGTATGAAACCAGGTAGTGTTCGGGCTCAGGTGGAGCTCTTTATCACTCAAACAACAAAGCAGCTGATGCACAGGCTGGATAACAGACTGAACACCTTGAGGAGCCGCAATGTGGTGAAGAGACTCAGAGGCTTACCTACAGTTCCCTTGGTGACCTCTTACATGCACACATTTCACAAGACGGAGACAGGCGACACGCCGTGAAAAGACCTCTCTCCACCCCAGTCAGGCCATTAACACACCTGTATAATTACCACCTACAGTGTGAACAGGTCGCCTCGGGCAACAATGGGATAGGGATAATTAGAGAGTGACTTCCAGACAGCCTGCCAGATGATCACAGAGGAGCCACAGCATCCTGATGAACAACACCTGTCATCAGTGAAACACTCTGGGCCAGGAACAAAGACTTGCTAATGTTGGTGTATTCATGTCAGCGTCTCTGTTCCATTAGTGCGTGACCAAAAACAATAGTTGCGTCCAAGTTCCATAACACATACCTATTCAAGAGTGTACTCAAAACAATCCATATTCACAGTAAACGCTTTTGATGTACCCTGCTGTCCCACAATGCAATGCTCAAAGGAAATTGAGGAGCCACTCACAGCTGCTTAACATTAAAACAAATTGCGGATGGTGGTGAGAAAACTTGAGGAAAATCTTTGAAAACAAGTTGTTTTAAAGGGGCAGTCAACCAATTTCTATGCATAAAGTTCGAAAGTACTACTCAGTCGGTGAATAACAGCTGAATGATTTCTTCTGCGGCTCTGGAGGGAGCTGTCTAAAGTCTGAGAAAATAGGTCAGTTTGAGCTCACAGGCCGCAAATTTATAACAGAAGGCCTGCATTATAAACTTGGACATAGAGTTTGGAAGACGTGGGAATTTCCCAGGCAGGGAAGTTTAAGGAAAGATGCTGCTGAGGTTGAAAAGTAAAGTACACTGATTTACTGTACTGCAAAAACAGTATAGTAGGAAAATGATGCACCACATATTGTATGCAATTAGTGTGATGTCGATGGATGTGCTGCAGCTCTCATTTTAAATACCAATTGTCACTTGAAACCAAACAAATCAATTGTATACCATTTATTCATACCATCTGCAACAGCTACTGTGTGCATATTCCACAACAATCAAACTCTGTGGTTATGATACTAACTCTAATCTGACACGGTATATGTAAGCCTA
The DNA here is from genome assembly GCF_041903045.1 of Epinephelus lanceolatus. NCBI lineage: Eukaryota > Metazoa > Chordata > Actinopteri > Perciformes > Serranidae > Epinephelus > Epinephelus lanceolatus. Next base: position 11,668,273 of record NC_135752.1, read on the forward strand.
CAGAAAGTGTGCAGTAAATGGCTTACTATTGCTACCTGCCACCACTGAACTCTGCTCAGGGGCTTTTAGTTAAATGAACTGAGTCACTGCTGTTGCATTGATCCACCTGTGACTCTTGACAGTTTTGCTCTCTGAATCAAACTCTCACTCTCTCATTTAGCCGTCATTCACTCCATATGTGTATGTGAGTGTGTGGGCATGTGGTTAGATTAGCATGGGCACCATTTTAAACAATGACGAATATGAGTCAGAGTCTGTGCAGTAAGAAGATTGCTTTCTTCGACGGCATAAAGCATTGCTCCCGGATCAGCTCCTTCAAAACGCATGATGAGAGGACTTAAAAAGGGACCTTTGGTCTATCCAACCTGGATCCTTTTTTCCCATGTTTTGTGTCTAAGTGAGAAATGGAGACAGAAATTTTTTAAAGTGTGGTCCATTATTGAGCAAGACTGCTGCAGCCGACGGCGGCAAAACAGGTTGCAATGTCATCCCTGTGAGCAACTGTGCACCGTAAATGACAGTCCAGGAAAAGTGCTTGTTTTTGCTGCTTTTGTTATCATAAGTGTCTGACAACATTGTGGGAAGGATCCCTACAGAGAGAGACCTCTTTATGAAAGAATAAGATCTTTGTTTCTTTTTGTTTAACCAGAAACAGCTCCGAAATCGCCATCGCCAGATCCACCAGACTCCATTTAAATAAGCAGTAATTCTAGCCTGTTAAGAGCCAGCATATTTTCACATCTAACTGAATGAATTAAGGGTTTATTTCAACCAAACCACAGATGGCAATTAATGGAACAGTGGAGAGACAAACTTTGACAGCTTTTGTGAGTTTGATTTTGCTTGTGTTGAATTGAATGAAACATGTTGTACAATGATTAAATTGATATTTTTTAAATGGAGTCTGGTGAGTTTGGGGGTGGCAATTTCAGGGCTGTTTCTCGTTAAACAAAAAGGAGCTTACTCTTTGACAACACCGTCTATCTCTGTAAGGTTGGTGATAATGTTGTCAGACACTTTTAATAACAATCTGAGCCTGTCAGTGGCAAAAACAAACACTTTTAGTGGCCATAAATTAAAGGTTCTCAATTGCCCCCAGAGATTACATTAAGTTCACTACTGCTGGCTGCAGCAGTCTTGCTCAATACTGCACCAATTTCAAAAACAGCTGTTCCGATTAGTCAATTAGACACAAAAACATGGGAAAATTGGGTCCAGGTTGAAAAATTACAAAGTTACCCTTTAAGTAAAGGTAAAGGATATTGACTGAATGGCAGTGGTGGTGGCTGATATGGCCAAAATCTTCTATCACTGTTTATGTAATTTTATAATACTGTGACAGTGTATATCATGATACAGTAACTGTTCTGTAAATTTGCAATAATAATAATGATAATTAAGCAATGGTTCAAAATAACCTTTTGACATTTGATTATTTTCTTCTTTCGTTTGGAACTTTTATACAAACAAAAAAACAACTACCTCACATGATACAACACTTAAGTTAAAAACAACACTCGAAACAGTAAAAGTACAATTCTTTCAAAATGAAATATCTGTTGTTACTGAGAACAATAATTTAGAGTGTTACAGAAACATTTATTTACAACTTCTCTCCCCTCATCCAAGTCTGCCCAAATAGAGGCAGCTATATTTGTGAGATCTTGAGAATCATGCAAATAGCTCCTGCAGTGGAGACGATATTGCCAAATCTCTACCGGTGGACACATTTCTGCCACAGCACAGTACATACCATCATATCACCCAACCCTACACTGCAGTATAACACCGACACCCACACGTATGTGCGAAAAATGACACACATCGTTCTTCATTTCTGGATATCATTCACAATCACCTTCAAATTTATAGTAATTCCACGCCTCGTCCCTGTAGTCCCTGGAGAGTGTGTGTGCCTGCTGCTGTTGGCATATTCACAGCACACAAATTAAAATGCCTCTCTTTTTTTCTCCATCTACAGAAATAAGTCAGTGAATAGAAACCTGTCCCTGCAGGCGAGGCGGATTGATTAGTGGCTGCTTGTTCTGTTTTTACTTCTCTGCTTCTCGTGATGGATGGACTCTAAAGAACGGAGGGAGGAAGAGAAACAGAATTGAGAGGAAAAGGGAGAGAAGTCAGAAAGACACACAACCCTATCATTTCTCTGATTATTTTGTATTCCTCGCTCTCCCGTTCTCCCTCTCCGGTGCATTTGGACAGCAATGCGACATCATATAACGCTGCTCTCTAAATCAGTCAGCCTGTTGGAGCCCTTGCAGAGCTATTGCACAGGTTAAAGGTCAGCAGATATGAACGACCTATTTCCTCACTTACAATCAGTCATTAAGGATGACTGATGCCTATATTAACACCAGATTAAACCCCACAGGAGGCGAGACAAACTGGGAGCGCTGCAAAAACGCAAGCATTTAATTCGCCTTCGGCGCCTGCTCATACCAGATGATTGAGAGAGCGAGAGAAAAACAAAACAAAACATGCAGGCAGAGAAATAAAGATAGAGACATATGGTGACATAGGGAGAGGACAGAAATAGAGGTGATGTAGTCAAAAATTGAGAAAATGACAGTGAGTGCCTGCCAGAGAGGGACGAGCCATAGGAGCAGGATAAATGGAAAAAGTGGTGCACAATGTCGGGGTGCCAGAGAATGAGTTGATAGAAAAAAGCAATAGAATAAAACTAAACGAGGGGGAAAGTGAGGAGAACAGTGCAGCAAATGAGTGACAAGGTCACCGCTGGATCAGGGCTCAGCAGAGCACAGCGATGGCTGGAGGGACAATCAAGACGGAGCTAAAACAGAAGATGGGCAAATACAGAAGAATTAAGGTCCCTGTGGTTTATATTCTCATCAGTCCTTGTGTGAGCATATGTTTCCATATGACACCAGCCAATGAGTGACTGAAGGCTAAAAAACACTAAAAAGCTCAGCACTCCAATTACGTCTTGCTGTACGTGATCAGTTTTTAGAGCTGGCTTGGCTCCAACATACACAATGAAAAATGACACCTAATGAGATGCCATACATCATACCATTGTTCTATTGTGTGATAAAGAAATACATTAACTGACTCACGGGAATACAATTTCCCAGTGTGCTTGGTTGAATCAAGCAATATATTGACTACAGGACTTAAATACTGTTGAGGTCTATTAATTAATTTCCGTTTGGTTCATGGATATTATCGGTTTTGCTGTGACGTTTGACCCTTCACGTTTCATTCTGCGAACACATACTTACACACAGAAACATGATACGGCAATTACAGCCAGAGCGACCTGACAGGGGGCATTACAGTGTCACACGTTAGTGTGAATTTCAACGAGCTCTTTAATTATTCCACATTTCTACGGTTGACAGCTAATTAGTGGAAGGAGGGCATAGATTAATCTGACTCAACGTGCATCCTTGAAGGGAAGGAGAGGCTGAGCTTCACCATCCCTCCGGTCATGGGCCTACTGTACTGGCTCCAAAAGGAATATGATGGTTGTTGAAAGAATTTGATTGTGAATATTTACTAGGGATAAGAAAAATCTAGATTCACTTAAGTAACGTGATTTTTCTTTATATGATTTTCTTAATCCATTTTTAATGCCTAAATCAATGGAAAGAAGTTGCCGCTTTTATTGTGGTAATCTACAAGTGATGTGATGTCATATTTGTATCAAGAATAACAAAGTCTGATGGTTTTAAGAGAGACATTTGCACAACTAACTGTCTCAGATGCAGGTGCACTGGAAAATATCATTTGAGTCTATGAACAGAAGATCCCGCACACTGCTCTTGCTCAGCTTAACAATTTAGTAGTAACACTAAGGTTTCAGTCCCACTGGACCTTCGTCAAGACACTCTTGACTTAAGAATAACAAAGTCAAAACGACAAAACAGAAAATAGAGTGCTGGAGGGGTGACATTTTTTGTAGGCCAACATGGACGTTAACATTGTCTTGGTTCCCCCGACAAAAAGCCATAGGAATTTTCCACTGAAATTTGGATTATTGCAGAAAATATGATCTGTGGCAAACAAAAGTTTATGACACTTAAATGTGTTGTTCAGTGAGATAATTTTCATAAATGAACACTACTTTTATGATTTCTGGTGTGTAAATGCAATTGCCAAAAGTGAAAAGCTAATGTTAGGCTATACATGAACTACACCACAGTCGCGTGGTTGTAAAGCTGTGTTTGGTGTGATGACCTTTTTTAAGACACATAAAAGCTTCCAAATTTATAAGTAGGGTTTTTAATGACAAATTTTATGTTGTAAGGGAAATTGCAGAAGTCTCTTAAGCTTGTGTTAACCACAACCTTATAACAGACATCCCACCAAAAAGCCAGTCAGAAACCTATCAAATTCAAGACAAGGGAACTGGGAAGGCAGAAATGCTAACTCATTTCCAGGTTTTAGCATTCATTCCTGCACCACCTCTTGGCAGACAGTCCAAGGAGACAGACCTTCGGCTGCTCCAGTGGTAACTGAATTTCAGACAGCCCAGCACAAACTCCCCACCAGATCAGCAAACTTTCTGTTGCTGCTGTTACACAGCTTAGACCCAGCCTGCTGTGAGCCCCGGGGCCAGAGAATGTCCCATCTGAATTCAAGCTGCCACTGCCACTACTGAAGGTCCATCTCTGGAGCTTTGGCCTACACTTTGCTTTGGTCCATAGCAGCAGGGAAAGGTGGAGGGACAGTTGGGTGGCTAGATAGCTACTTCTTGTGTCATTTATGGTCTATTAAAAAGACAGAGAGATGTATGGGAAACACTGCACCAGCTTGATGAGCAGGGAGCAGCTAAATGTAGCAGCTAAAGTTAACTTTTTATTAATTTTATCAAGTAACATACATTTCAGTAAGTAAAGGTTATCAAATAAGCACCTTTCATAGAGCAAGGCCACAAAGTGCTTCACTGGAATAAAATTACTAAAGATAAGACCATAAAAACGGTTATTAGTTTAATCACCACATTTCTATGCAGCCTATGATGCTGCTGATATAACAGACTGACTGACATGTGATGTGCATTGATTTTGTAAAAATGTCTCATGACACACAGCCTCTAGAAGAGTATCATTTAACTTTTTCTCATGGTCTTGTGTTAAAAAAGTAAACAAAATTACAATAAAACATAAAATCAAGTCGCAATACTTAAAAATGGCAATGCATATTAAATCAGCATCCGAGTATCATTACAGTATTGACATGGGAGATAAGCATATTGCACCATCCCTGATATTTACTAAATTACCTTGTTTACAGTGCAAATGTGTGCTAGCTTACCTCTCTACCATGTGTGTGTTTGTTTGTTTGTGTGTGTGAGTGAGTGCATAACAGGCTTTGCATACTTGATTGTAATCTCAGCCTGTCCAAGCCCATTAAATCAGCACTAAGAGGACAGCTTAATTTTAATCGCTTTGCTTTTTTTAGTTTTCTTTTTTTTTTTCTTCTTCATGAAATTAAAGCAAATGCTTGCAACAAGTTAAGGCTATTCCCTTGGCTTGGCAATTCCCGGCTTCCCTAATGGGGGCTGATAGAATCAGTGCCTGGACAATCAGCGGGGTGTTCCCTGCCTCCACATCAACCTCTCTTGTCCTCCTCTAGCACAACCTGATGAAAACAAGAGACATACCTGTCCAATTAGACCCCCTGCTATTATCTGAGAGGAGAGGGGAGGTAGGCGGAATAGAGTCAGGGAGAGATTGGATAAGGAGCTAAGTCACAATTGAGAATCAATCCAGCCAGCTAGTGCAATCAGCGGGACGCGGACGTGACAGACTTAGATAAGGTTTGTTTGTCTTCTCTTTAAACAAGCACTGAAGAAGAGAAAAACTACCAAGTTGTAACTTTTGGATTTAATGTATGCAATCGTCTAGTATTTGTGAATTGGCTGTGGAAGATTAAGCTTTGGAGAGATTTTAGTTTTCTTCCATGCCTACTGGGGAGAAATTGTTTTTGAGAAGAGCCGGAGGATGTGCTTATGAGTGGTGCGTGCGTGTGTGTGCGTGGCATCCATTTGAGTGTGCAGACATTGAACCCAGTCTCTGCAAAGAACATGAGAGAAAAACATTTTGACAGATTTAGCTCAAGGCCTAGGAGGGGTACTTTAGATGTCACCACAACTCTTTTCACTGGAGGGAGAAAAGTGAGGGGTGGTTTGTCATTGCTAAAAGTGGGAGATGCAGGCGAGCAGGAGGAGAATACGACCGCCCGCCTGCACGTCTCCCTGTTTGCATTGCTACATTTGTGTGTGCCAACATGCCTGTATCCAATCCACCTATTCATCCATCCACACACTGTATCTATTGTGTCTTTCTCTGTGTGTGTACCTGTCGGCATATTGGCAATATCAAACTGCAGTCCTTCAACATTTATTATGTATCCTCCTTAAATTAATTCAAGTCGATGACCAACAAAATTGTAATCAAATCTAACTTGTTTACTAGTTTGCATTCAACAAAAGTTGAACAACTTTGTTGGCTGTGCCACCATCACAGGCCAGAGGGGGGCAGTATAAGGAAAAGTGCAGGAAAAGGGTAAAACACTGTCTGGGAAAGCTTTCTTTGTGCAATAAGACACTGCTGCTTAGCAATAAGCCTACATAAGTAAGTTAAGTGGTCATGTGATTGAGACAGGATGACTTTGCTGCAGCCCTCTCTCTTTCTCTCTTCCCTGGAGAGTACAAGGAGCTACGTAAGAGACACTTAATCAATATTTAGCCCCTCTATCTGACCCTTTCTGTCTCCTTCTTCTCTTGTTTTATACATCTCTCTATATCCATTCATTGATTTAGGGACATATCAAAATAAAATAGTTCAATGACTTTCACATTCACAAGACGGAAAAAGGGAGGCCGCATATATGCACACATTCACAACGAGTAACTATTCATCATGCGTGGAAACAACATTTCTGCTTTTTTACGCCAACAGATAAGAGTTGTGCAATCTGTAGCTCGTCAAGCTGTGGAGATTTAATATGTGCTACTCCGAAAATAAATCTAAAACTGTTTCAATTCATGAAACATTTTTTTCTCACTCAGCAGGTGGTCCAGCACCACTGGGTCCAGCCTATTTGTTATTTTTTGTATTTACTTTGGGCTAAGTAAGCCTTAGAGGCATAACAATTTGTTTTTGTAGAGACTGAACACTACCTTTTGGTGAAACTTGAGAGTGCTGAAGATGGCTGACACAGAACATGAAAGAACTGAGTATATATTTTTTTATTTTCAGAAAGAAAATAATGTCCTTTAGCCCTTAACTTGGCCCATTAGTGTACCTGCTACAAAGGCTAAAAGTTAACATGAAGTTGGAGGACTGTTTATGATAGACTGAGTGCTGAGTGCTCTTGGCCCCCCTGGCCTTACATCTACTGTTTACAGTTCACCTCCAGGTCGTCATCTCCCCACTCATTATTTATTAATGGAAATATGCGCTGCTAATTGCTAATTAGCTTGAAATTGATGAGTCATAGCGGAATTTTTTGCTTCATTAACTGGCTGTTTATCTATTGAATTAAACATGGCAGAAAGCATACCGGATTTGAATTAGAGCAAGATGACAGACAAAGGACTGCTGTGTGTGTGTGTGTGTGTGTGTGCTTGACAGAGAAGAAGAGAGACAGTTTGCCTGTAAGTGAGTGAGTGACTGTGTTGAGCGTGCACAGGTGCGGAAGCGTGCGTGTCGGCTCACATGCAGCATGTTAAAATGATTCGGCGCGAGATGCGTTGAAAGATCACACAGGATATATATAAAAAAGGCACGATCGCAAAGGTTGGTGTGCCGAACATAAACCCAAGATGTGTAGATGTGTGATGTGCAGACACCCAAACATCAAAGGCCCCATTCCAACATTTGAAGTAGATGAGTTTCAGATTGGCATGGGTCCATCTGGACACCAGACCAGCCTTCTGTAGACATTGATCCACAGCTAAGAGCCTCCTACGGCAAACTAAGGTGGAGACAAAGTCAGAGAGGAAAAACTAATAGAGAAGACAATACATAAAAAGACAAACTCACAGTACTCACGGTGACTCTGAAAGGTGTGGCAGCAGTGGACGTAGCCTCCATAGTGGGTGTGTTCTTGTCTGAGGAGCTGCCTGGCATGCTGCGTCGGCGTCCTGTCCTCTCTGGAGGTGACTCTGTAAACAGAAAGAAACCTTTGATTACATTTTGAAGAGTAGCTCCCAGTTTTGGGAAATGCAATGATTTACCTTCTTGCTGAGACTGAGATGAGAGGATCAGATACTCCTATTTTCTGTCCGTTAACTATTGAGCTAAAGTTGGGTTCAGCTTAGCTTAGCCTAAAGACTGCAGGCAAGGAAACAGCTAGCAAGGTTTACTTCAAAGTCAAAACAAATCTGAGCCACAAAGCTGAAGCAAAGGTAAAGCTTTGACCAGTGGTGTAAGGTAGTTATGACGGACCCCAGTGCACACTAGTTACTAGTTTGAAGCACACACATATACACGCACTGTTTATCATACTGTCAAATGTTCAAAAGGGTCTAAATGCTGGATAACATCAACATACATATTACACAGCAATCATCATTGCATATTTGTAAATGACAAAAATACCAAAGAAAATAAGAAATCCCTTTCTTTCTTAGCCTTTCCAGGGCATACATAGCAAATGACATCATTTTTAATTAATTAATTTCCAAGGTGGCAATCTGAATCACTCCCAAGGGCTTATTTTCTGCCAAACACATTGTCTATATTTACGCCCCTGGCTTTGACACTGACACTGACAGTGTGTTGGAAATAAGGGTGTGGAGTTTTGAGGTGCCAAATGGGCTTAGACCCAGACTGCTTCAAGTGCAAGTTTTGATGAAGGTAAAGCATATTAAGCCATGAAAAACCTTAGCCAAGATGTTAAAAGCATTCAACATGTGCCTGTGAACTATAGATCAAAGAGAAATGTTGTATGAGAACATGCAAAAAAAGGCTCTGTGATTGCATCATGTTAAAGACAAAGTCACCCCAAAATCAAAAATACATTTTTTTCCTCTTACCTGTAGTGCTATTTATTGATCTAGATAGTTTTGGTGTGAGTTGCAGAGTGTTGGAGATATCGGCTATAAAGATGTCTGCCTCTTCTCCAGTATAATGGAACTAGATGACACTCGTCTTGTGGTGCTCGAAGTACCAAGAACTGCATTTGAAAATCTCAACAGCAATGTCTCTTTCCAGAAATCAGATTATCATTACTCAAGATAATCCACAGACTTTGTTGTAACAGTTTCATGTAGGAACTATTTTCTTCATATCAAACTACATTCACCAACTGTTTCACTGCGTTGATCTTCCACAGTCTTACCCACTGAAGTAAAGAGCGAACTAACATTACAGCTCATTCAAGCAAGATGCCAGCATGAGCCTCTTGTCCATGAGTAGATGCACACTTCACTTTGCACTGTGATACTGTTGGCGGGTGCAGTTGGTAGAAATAAAATAGCTCTTACATATAAAAACGCTCACAACAAGGTCTGTGGATTATCTTGAGTAACCAGGTCATGATTTCTGGAAAGAGACATTGCTGTTGAGTTTTTCAAATGTATTTTCTTTTGCCGCTTTGAGCACCACAAACTGAATGCCATCGAATTCCAATATTTTGGAGAGAAGGCAGACATCTCTACAGACTATATATCCAAAAAAAAAACAAAAACAAACAAAAAAAAAAACAATCTAGACTGATCAACAGCACTACAGATATGAGGAAAATGTGTAATTTTGATTTTTTTTAGGTGAACTGTCCCCTTAACAGTGGATTGTTTTATTATAATACCCATACCTCAATGAATGCAACAATAAGTCAGGTTTTCCCATCCCTTCCCTGTTAACTGAACTTATCTTTTTATCTCTAATGTCTAATTATTTCTCTAAACTTCTGTACACACAGAACAGGAAAGTACAAGTTCAGTATGAAAGAGCTGAGAAAGAGTTCTCTCTTCAAAGACTGTGCATGGGTACAGACGCTGCAAATCTGGACATGTCCGAGAGGAATGTGAGTGATGTTCAGCATGCATGTCTCCACAGATTTCAGATAGCCATCACTCCTGACAGATAGCTCGCAGGTACAGAGCACACTGTCAACATGTTAGCTTGTTGGTTAACTTAACATAACCCAAAATGATGATAGAAAGTTGTTTATATCAGTAGTTCTTAAATGGGGGGTTACAAAAGGGTTCCCAGAAAAATGGGGGATAGTTTATTTCCACTAATTCACTAGCCCCGTATGAGTAAGAGTCATAAGAGTAACTAATCTGATCATAGGGTTCATTCCTCCACAGTTATCTGCTCAGCTGTAGTTTCTAACTTTAGAATTCTGGTCTTAATCAATCTATTTCATGCCACAGCCGAAACTCCGGATCAGTGAGACATGGAGTAAAAGAGTGATTCGCAACCAAAGGAGCCAGTAGAGAGCCAGAATGCCACCCAAAACTTTTCCTAACCACAGACCAAATTTTAAGTGAGTGTGAAACTATTGAGTTATTTGTAGAATACAAGTGTGAAGAAAATAAAGAGGAATAGAGTAGGGCTGATAAAGAAGTTGGGGAACAACTCTTTCTTTCAATATAGAGCCAGGAAGGTGTCTGGTCTTAAAGCTAGAAGGAGAGTGCACGCAGATTGCAGGCCCAATAATAGAGTTTGAAATGAGGTAGACCCATCCCACCCTGTGGTATGGGGTTCTGCAAGAAATCTTTCCTTATTCCAGGAGGTTTCTTATGCCAGATGAAGTCAGAAATGATTTTATCCAGGTTCTTAAGGAGGGGTTATTAATAAAAGTTGGGATACACTGAAGGTTTTAATCAATCTAACAACCAAAATCTTTTTTAGATGAAAGTCCCTAAAGCAAAACCTGATCAAATGGACCTAATGTGTATCATTTATGGGTCCCTGACACAAAAAAAGGTTGAGAACCACTGGTTTAAATCAACATGGGTTTCCACCAATGAAGGTCACAGCTCGGTCAAGAGATTTTAATTGAGAATTACTTGAAAAGTGAATTAAAAAAACACAAGCCTAAATGAGAAAATGTGTATAACTAGGTCAGATACACTGATAGAATTTTGTGGAACACATTGAGTCGTTGCGTCTCTGAGACGGTGTTAGATTATTTAAATGAGATCTTTGACTGTCTGCAACATTGAAAACTAATGAAATTAGTGTTAAGTGTGTTTGGCAGTGTGACTCTAATAAGGATGAAACTGCATTATGAAGCAAATTCGCCTGCACGTCTCTCTCTCTCTCTCACTCACACACGCGCACACACACACACACACACACACACACACACACCCACACTACACTGAAGTATATAATACTATGTGTGCAAGGAGGATTCACAATTTTATTGGGAACTCCCCAGTGACTGCTGATCCAATCATCTCCAGATTTGCTATGCAACATCTCTGGACTCTCAGCACTTAAGGTTATCAAACCTTGTGGGTACGCCTCACTGAAGTGCCATGTGGACAAAATATAAGGATTTGTTACCAGCGAACACTTGGTATCTTCACAAAGCTTGTAATAAAAGGTCAAAATTCTTAATCAGATCTTAGGACTAATCTCTAGAATCAAAATGTGACACAATTTGGCCAACATATGACATCGTACTCGATTTGAAACCACAAACTACTGATTTTTGTATCAGTTTTCATTTTAAAATTTTCACTTTAGATTACACAGCTTAACAAAGAGAAGAGGCATGAATTTGCATATTATGGAACAAATCCTGGCTTCAGCTAAATGAGGATTGTAATGATCCAATACTGCAATGATATTACCAAAAATTGGATGTACCAAATTTTGTGCCAAAGGTAATTTGACATTTGCAAATAGAGCATCTCTAATAAGCCACACACACACACACACACACACACACAGAACATAGACTTGGAGCATCGTGTCTGTCAGCGCTATCCTTTCTATTAGCTTGTCAAGCTGAGCTGTGCTAAATTAGCTGTCTGCTGTTTAACAGGCTGGTTGACTGAATTAGCGCACACTGTAATTGAAGGAAGAATGGCGGAATAGTACTTCCTGCTGTGCAGAGCACTGGCTGGCATCCCAACCCCCATAATTCTCAGTTTAACATAAACATAAACACAGTCCACAACAACAAACAGCAGATGAACACAACATGCTCTGACACAGAGCAGATGTCCTCCGCCGCAAAATCAAATCTCTATAATTGACAACCGGAACCATCTGGATCCTCTGAGCAGTGATACAGTGCTCTGTGGAGGTAAGGATGACTTGATCTTAAACGAATACTTCACCTTCTAAATGACCATGTGTTTATCACTTACTCACACGTTTGGTTGAATTTGTGAAGAAAATTTTTTTTATCCCGCATGCCTCTGTGGTAAACGAAGAATCCAAAAACAGATACATTTTTTGATGAATTTAAGTCATAGGCAACTGCGTTAAACAACAGCATAACTTAATCAAAACACTGATAAACAAACTCATACACAACTTGTGCAATATAATACAAATCTTGATTTTACAGTCGTATGCTCAGTACTTCCCAAACAGGCAGCCCTTAAAGACGGGATACCGGACAGAAAGTTGAAACTTATCTATGCACTCTTCCATTCCAAACTCCATTGACAAAAACAGTAACTTAACCTCCCTGAACGCAGGAGCTGCTGGTTTGTTTGTGTTATTGTGTGACTTTGCTGTTTTGAAGGGTTAGTTCAGATTCATCATAGTCTCACAGTAACACAAACAAACCACTGATAGATTCGGCAGTAGACCACCCACTTCGGTGTTCTGCGAGGTAAAATTACTGTTTTTAATGAGGTCTGGCTTTGAAGAGAGTATAAGTTAGGCTGACCAAACGTCCTCTTTTGCCCGGACATGTCCACTTTTCACATCCGGTCCGGGGGTCTTTTATAAACTGATGATAATGTCCGGTTTTCCGTGTGTTTGTGTGTGTGTGTTAGAGTGCGGCACGGGCAGCATATTTCTGTCCAAACCCGAACCGAGCCCGATATTATTTAATGACCAAAGCACTGAGCTTGTGTCACACAGTGGTTACAGGCTATTTAACAGGCCGGGCGTGCGCCGTGGGTGCTCAGCTGCGGAGAGGGAGACCTCCGTGTTTGAGACGGGAGCGGGAGACGGGAGGTCCGACGCTTCTAGCGAGAGGAGAGGGAGAAATAAAACAAAATAAGATAAAATAGGAAAAACCTGCCTCCCTCTTTTATTTTATTTTCAGCGTTTAATCAAGGCGGAGGCGGGCGGCTGGAGGTCCGAGACTTCCAGCGAGGGAGAGGTAGAAACAAACAGCCAATGTGTGTCTGTGTGTGTTATGTTCAGGTGTTGTCACGTAAATAACAGTGCCCAAGCAATAAACAGGACACTACATTTTCACTGAAAGCTGACCGAATCCGACCCGAGCCCGAATACAATTTATAGCTACATTTTTGACCCGGCCGACCCGTCGGGTACCGTTGGGCTCGGATCGCCACACTCTAGTGTGTGTATGTGTCCCCTAATGGGACCTATCTGAATTTCTGTCTTTGAGAGATATTATTTTGTAATATAACTGAATTTTCTATCCATACATATAAATTTTAAATATATTAAAATTATAAGGCATCTTTGAGTAAACTGCGAGTATCATTTAAGTAGGCTATGTCGTGGCCGGCCGAGTGTCCTCTTTTTTGGAAATCAAAATATGGTCACCCTAATATAAGTGTCACTTTCATTTCAGTCCCTCATCAGAAAGGGCTGCCTGTATGGGAAGTATTGAGCATATGATTGGATAACTGAGACTTGGATTATACTGTATGAGTTGTGCGAGAGTTTGCTGCCAGATATTTTGTATAGTTTTGCTATGATTTGAATTCATTAAAAATTTTCTCTGTTTTTGGATTCTTCATTCACCATGGAGGCATTTGTGAAATAAAAACATTTTCTTCAAGAATTCAATGCAACATGGGGCAAGTAATCGATATACAAATGGTCATTCAGGGGATGCAGTATTCCTTTAAACTAGCTAACTTCATGTTGCAGACACACAAGCCTGTCTCGGTTTCTGTATTACAGGGGTTAGAAAGTTGGAGTTAGGGAGAAGACATCTGCATTTGCCTTATTAAACATTACTATATCAGTGAAGAGAAGAGCACAAGACTCAGGAGAGTCTAAGTCTAAGTCAAGCATCAAGTCTGTCAGAGCTAATATCTAGCTCATAAAGGAGAGTCCACACAAGAATTTCCGGTCTCTGAATCCTGAGCCTAGAAATGAAAAATTTTCTTGTCAAAGCTGTGTTAAGTCATTCCAATGCAGAGGTCAAACAATGAAGTATGCAAGCCCTTCTTGTATCAGTTGTGTCTATTGTTTTATTCATTTTTATGTCTTTCTTTTAGCAGTCAAAACGTAATACTTACATGACTTATTTTTAAATGTCAAATCAAGTTTGTAGATAGCAGATAGTTCAGATAGTTCAACACTCACAACAGTCAAATCCCAGTCAAGTGTCAAGTCTTCTCATTTGAGACTTAGGCCTACGTCTCAAGTCTACAGCTGTGGTTTAAGTCCTAAAGGGCATGACCACATGTATAATGTATCACTAACAGTTTCTGCATTTGTAGCAGGGTGACAGAGCTGGTCCTGTTCCATCCTGGAGGCTGGTTCATGCATAAAAATGAATGGGATCATCAGTCTCTGGAGATGTAGTATATTACTGTTTGTCTGGACTTGGCAACACTCTAAGACTTCCTAATGGAGTTTTTCCAACCACTGACTCTTCATCTGTGTAACTTCAGTTGCCTCACTGAGTGGCAGCTCTGGATAAAATGTTCCAAGGGCCTTCTAGAAACATTAAAAATGACTCTGAGTGATGTCAGGGAGTGAATGCCTGGGGAAGTGGGCACATGCAATTCTGCTGAATCCATTAGCATGGTACTAAATGCACATTTAATAAAACTGGTATATTCACAGAACATTTTCAAAAATCTGCCTTGCGTCCTCATTATAACAAACAAATACTGTGGCAATGAAATGTATGTTGCCATGACAACAAGTGTATTTAATCCTTTTAAATCTGAAAATCAATCATGAGCAAATAGGGATGATAAGGTAATCATGAACACTTACTGAATTAAGTCAGCACTGTGAATTTCTGTTTCTCTCATCGCAAATTATTTCTGCGCTCAACTTCACCGGATTTACCCCTCCAGTCTTCCTAATTCCTTAACGGAAATCTCCCCACTTGTACACAGCTGGCTGCTACGAGCGCTCAGAGGAAGCCTCACACACACAAAAACACACGTCGTTTAGTTGCGAACTAATTGCTGTGTGAAATTGCAGTGCCAGCTTCCACATGTTGTCACCATCTGCGCGTAATGCATCTCTACAAATGCATGGAAAATTCGCCTTGCTATAACTCGCTCCTGTGTCTCTGACTCTAACCAAGGGCAAACAGTAAACAGACACTCAATAGACGCTTAATAAAACTTCAATTAAAACACAGATTTTTCCAAACTGAAGTAAATCATCAAAGTGACGTTTTACCCTGCATGTGGTGGCTGGTTTCTGTCAACAGTTGCTGATTAAAGTGTTTTGGTATCTGAAGGTATATAAGTGTGTGTTTGGTTACATTTAGCATGCAGGGCTCTATTTATAAGGTTGGTCAAGGGGCCCACAGGCAACAGCTGTTGTGTCAAAAAGTGGGATGTCTTTGAAATACCACGTCTGGAGGCCTTAAAGTTACAGTTCTGATTTTTTGAAGTTGGGTTGTATGGGTTACTTATCCACAGTCAGTATATTACATACAGGGGATGTCAGTCCCGCACCCCTTTTTTGGAGAAGCAGGCTAGATTCCAACATGGAAG
Source organism: Epinephelus lanceolatus (assembly GCF_041903045.1). NCBI lineage: Eukaryota > Metazoa > Chordata > Actinopteri > Perciformes > Serranidae > Epinephelus > Epinephelus lanceolatus. Next base: position 11,684,129 of record NC_135752.1, read on the forward strand.
CTAAGCAATCTAGTGCCATGGATGAGGTCAGCAACAAAATGTATTTTAGCCACAGTGGGCAGCGGGTGGGAACAAAATTATGTATTTTTATTTTTCATTATACAGCAAATGAAAAAAATGAACAGTATTTGCAATTCCTTTTATTTTGAAAGTCAATGACACAAGTCGAACCTATTAAAGGGCCAGTGTGTAAAATGGGTTGAAAACAGTGACATCAGTGGTCAAATTCTAGATTGCAGGGCTCACTCGCTCACCCCTCCCATCGGGTAAATGACAGTGGCCTCGTAGGGACAAAAAGCCTTGCGCACAAGTTTTTCAGGAGTAGGTCTATCTAGTGACGATTTAGAAATCTAAACCATGTTACGATATTGTAATGAATCCCTCATGAGCAGGAGACCAGAGTAGCGTTCGGGAAAAAGGCCAGTTTCTTTGAGCACTCCAAAAACTCCGGTAACACTCCAGGGGGTAAAAGACTCCGTCCCAAACTCTGACTCTTCTAGCGTAACAGACACACTTCACACACATACTCGTTTACCATACCGAGTGGGCACCCCCTCCTCCCTCTGCTCCACCAATCTCCAGCCCGCACACTGACTGACAGCGTAGCCTGTAAACAGAGCTCAGCTGTTTATTTAGCCTAGCAATATCTCCGGACTATAGTAGCTGCAATGGACGACTTTGAACACGATTCTGAAGAGTTTCTTGTAGCGGACACAGACCCAGAGCCATACCTGTTTGAGCCGGAGCATACAGATGAGGAACTCCATGTGTTTGATGCTGAGCGGGTGAGAAGAGAGGCTGAATGCACAGAATGGGATTCGGTGCTACTGCTACCATCGTTGGGGAGATATATCATCAGGAGGAAAAGCGCCGCAGAGAGTGCATCACAAGGAGTGAAGTTGCATCTTCTTTTCCTCGCAGATGACGGTTCGGGTTCATTCTCTCCTGTTGCATGGTAAGTGTGGTCCATTCGCAAACTTTATAACTAAAAAAACTTTTCACTACTCTCTATCGACGAACTACTAACACTCTCTGCTGTTTCCTCCTCCTTCTTCCTTCCTTCCGCTGTCTTCGTTGGTTCATTTATACACACGAAACGCGTTCTCTGGCTGGCTGGATTGTCCGCTCGGTCTGCTGTACATACATGGCGGCGCAAGATGGCGACCTCTCTAAAGCAAGGCCCTTGCTATATATATATATATATATATACATATATATATATATATATATATATATATATATATATATATATATATATATATATGTAGTACAGGCCAAAAGTTTGGACACACCTTCTCATTCAATGCGTTTTCTTTATTTTCATGACTATTTACATTGTAGATTCTCACTGAAGGCATCAAAACTATGAATGAACACATGTGGAGTTATGTACTTTACAAAAAAAGGTGAAATAACTGAAAACATGTTTTATATTCTAGTTTCTTCAAAATAGCCACCCTTTGCTCTGATTACTGCTTTGCACACTCTTGGCATTCTCTCGATGAGCTTCAAGAGGTAGTCACCTGAAATGGTTTCCACTTCACAGGTGTGCCTTATCAGGGTTAATTACTGGAATTTCTAGCTTTATCAATGGGGTTGGGACCATCAGTTGTGTTGTGCAGAAGTCAGGTTAATACACAGCCGACAGCCCTATTGGACAACTGTTAAAATTCATATTATGGCAAGAACCAATCAGCTAACTAAAGAAAAACGAGTGGCCATCATTACTTTAAGAAATGAAGGTCAGTCAGTCCGGAAAATTGCAAAAACTTTAAATGTGTCCCCAAGTGGAGTCGCAAAAACCATCAAGCACTACAACGAAACTGGCACACATGAGGACCGACCCAGGAAAGGAAGACCAAGAGTCACCTCTGCTTCTGAGGATAAGTTCATCCGAGTCACCAGCCTCAGAAATGGCAAGTTAACAGCAGCTCAGATCAGAGACCAGATGAATGCCACACAGAGTTCTAGCAGCAGACCCATCTCTAGAACAACTGTTAAGAGGAGACTGCGCGAATCAGGCCTTCATGGTCAAATAGCTGCTAGGAAACCACTGCTAAGGAGAGGCAACAAGCAGAAGAGATTTGTTTGGGCCAAGAAACACAAGGAATGGACATTAGACCAGTGGAAATCTGTGCTTTGGTCTGATGAGTCCAAATTTGAGATCTTTGGTTCCAACCGCCGTGTCTTTGTGAGACGCAGAAAAGGTGAACGGATGGATTCCACATGCCTGGTTCCCACTGTGAAGCATGGAGGAGGAGGTGTGATGGTGTGGGGGTGTTTTGCTGGTGACACTGTTGGGGATTTATTCAAAACTGAAGGCACACTGAACCAGCATGGCTACCACAGCATCCTGCAGCGACATGCCATCCCATCCGGTTTGCGTTTAGTTGGACGATCACTTATTTTTCAACAGGACAATGACCCCAAACACACCTCCAGGCTGTGTAAGGGCTATTTGACCAAGAAGGAGAGTGATGGAGTGCTGCGGCAGATGACCTGGCCTCCACAGTCACCGGACCTGAACCCAATCGAGATGGTTTGGGGTGAGCTGGACCGCAGAGTGAAGGCAAAGGGGCCAACAAGTGCTAAACACCTCTGGGAACTCCTTCAAGACTGTTGGAAAACCATTTCAGGTGACTACCTCTTGAAGCTCATGGAGAGAATGCCAAGAGTGTGCAAAGCAGTAATCAGAGCAAAGGGTGGCTATTTTGAAGAAACTAGAATATAAAACATGTTTTCAGTTATTTCACCTTTTTTTGTTAAGTACATAACTCCACATGTGTTCATTCATAGTTTTGATGCCTTCAGTGAGAATCTACAATGTAAATAGTCATGAAAATAAAGAAAACGCATTGAATGAGAAGGTGTGTCCAAACTTTTGGCCTGTACTGTATATATATAAGCATAATTATAAGGCTACGAAAACCAAACAAATTTTATTTTATAGCAATTATACACTTATATAAACATAGTAATGGGTAGAATATTCAGATTCAGATTCAGATTGACAATAAACCATGCCAAATATTACACACTGGCCCTTTAAAAAGAAGCAATTCCTTTTATTTTGAAAGTCAACGACAGAAGTCAAACGTCATCGTCATCGACGTGGAGGACTCCAGCCATGAAACTTTGCAGCGCGAGGATGAGGTGGCAACCTACATCGAATTCAAGAGGATCCTTTTGATTTTCTATGATGGTGGAAGGGCATGCTAAAATTCTCCCTAACCTGGCAGTGATTGTGCGGAGTGTTTTTGCCACCATGACATCGAGCGCAGCGTGCGAAAAAGACTTTTCTTCTGCTGGATTTGTAATTCAAGAATGGAGAACCCAGGTTAATGTGAGTGACTGTAGCCTGTGGGTTTAATCACGGGCACGGGTCAGGTCACAGGATTTTAATTAATGGGTGCGAGTTGGTGCAGCTTTTACTTAGACATAATGATGGGTAATGGGCCAGTTCTGGTATTGAGCTTTGTGGGAATGGGCGGGTGCAGGTTTTCCAAAATGGAACTGTGCAGGACTCTGCAGCAGCTCCTGTGTTCAGTAAACTAAAAATACTGTTTTTGTCAAAGGAGTCTGGTGGCTTTGACAAGAGCATAGATGGAGAACTGAAGCCATTCACAACCTCCCTGTCTTAATAGACTGTCTGATGGAAAGGTAAAGTGGTGAAAATGCTCAATGCAGCATACACTTAAACTGATATTGATGTTTTCAGATGGGACTTTTTATAGTGGCTAAAACACATTCTGTTGCTGACCCTCCACAGCAGTACATTGCTCAGCTCTCGTGTTGGACTGCAGCCTGTTTCTCCATAATATACTGACTATGGATTAATACCCCATACAACCCCACTTCAAAAGATCTGAAATATCCCTCTGAGGCAAGCAATTGTATTCTACTGACCATATATCTAATCTATATCCTGTATATCATTTTCTTCATTTACTTATCTCCCACCTTCTCTTCCTTATCATGATCATATAATTGCCGTTCTCCTTCACCAATCCATTTTCTTCCCTCTGTGTGCTCTGATTTAAGTTCTCTTCAAATCTCTAACTCTGAATTTTCTTGCAGTATGACCATAACTCCATCTCCTACATATAATCGAATTCTCATCTGCCGTTACCTCCTCATTGCGCCTCTTTTGCTGTTACTCTCCATCTTTTCACATTTCCCCCAAAAGTCATATCACCAGCTCTCCCTCGTCCATCACCACCTTCTCAAAAATAGAGTCATCTCTGTGCCTTAATCCACCCACCTCCAGGCTTCCTCACAGTTGTTTAATGGCACCCTGAAAATGCCAGTGAGAGCCCTGCGGGGCCTAAAGCTGCACAGACTAGATGATATTCACCTGCATTTCGAGTGTATGTATCTGGCCAACAGAGAGAGCGGCAGTGCAGATTGGGAGTGAATGTATCTCTTTGTAAACACCACACAAAATGTTTAACAAAATCAGTGACTTACTCTTAAAGGAAAAAATTGACTGTTTGGGAAAATAATACTTCCTTGCTGAGAGTTACATGAGAAGAAGGGTATCACTCTCCTGTTTGTATGTTAACTGTGAAGCTAGAAATAACAGGCAGTTAGCATAGCTTAACATAAAGAAAGGAGTTAAGAAAAACACCTATTAGCGCTCTTAAACTCTTAAACCTAAACTAATTAAAATTTTAATGATTGTTAATCAAAAAAATAACACCTTGTATCTTGTCAGTTCAATCCATAAAAAATTTGAGTGTAAAAGTCACATATTGAGGTTTTTATTTGGGTTCTTTTTGGCACCTTGAGGTTGCCAGGCAACCCCAGGAATACTTGTCATCTACTATTCCTTGTCTTCATTTCACATTTTGTTTTCTTTTTACGGAAGGTGTTAGTTATGTCACTGATCTTACTGCTAACTGAAGATAACTTCCTGCTTCATTTCAAGGAAACTACAAAAGAAAGAAAGGACATGACATCAGTGACAGCCAGAGTTTGGTGCAACTTCTATTGAAGTCAATGGGGCGGGCATGGCCAATCACGCTTTAACCCCTCATATCATTGTTGTTTTACCTTTGACTGAAACATCCTTTCACAAATTAAAAAACACACATTACATGATGTCCACTGATGTTGTTTATCTAAATGTGCACATGTGCTTTCCTTGTTTTGGTCTCCAAACAGATTACAGCTCTGTCCAGCAGCTTCATGTCAAGCCCCTGCTGGGTCCAAGATAGCTGACCCTACCTGCTGTCAGCAGGTAGCATTGTAGGCTACATGTATTTGATTATCAATAACTAACCAACCACCAAACTGTTAATGCTATTTAATAATATTAAGGAGGGCTAACATTAGCAAGCTCTACATTGTTTCAGAATATATCAGGAGGTGACGCTCATTGCCCAGTTACTGTAAAGCTGGACCTTGGTCACGTACCAATACTTGTTACTTTGTTCGTCAATGAACTAAGTTAGCATTTGCACTTTGTTTAGCTAACGTTAGCCAGCAGACGCCCTGCATTAAATGGGAGATAAAACCGCTAACGTTAGTAAGAAATAATCCCCGTGGAGATGTAAGACAAACAGGAAGCTGCGGTGCTGGTGAGTGATGGCAAATGTTACAGCCTTTCTAGCTTTGTCATTTTCATGACTTGTGTGTCTGCTAACTAATAATATTGGCTAACGTTAAATAACTAACATTAGTATGAATGTAAATCACTGAGGCAAACTGCAATGCAATGAAGCATATGATCAAATCCTCTTCTGGTGGATATTCACTTAACTCTTGAGTCCAGCCAGAATAATAATCAGAGTCACTGACACACTGATCTAGTTATATTTACAGTCTGGTCAGTGATAACAAGTCGGACCTACGTCGGACCTGCCCCCTTTGGTCCTGTATCGTGATGTAATGTTAGCTATCCTGGACCAAACAGGAGGTTAAGACAGAGCTGTGATCTGTTTGGAGACCAATAATAAGGGAAAATGAATGTACATATTAAGATAAAAACATTAGTCAACATCACGTTGTGTTTTTTTTTTTTTTTTTTTTTTTAATTATTAAAGTGAAACAACAAAGATATGGTGGGTTATAGAATGATTTGCCATCCCCACCCCAATAACTATACCCAATTAGCACCCAATTAGGATGCTGTCATGACATCGACGTCATGACCTTGTCTTCTTTTATAGTTTCCTTGCCCCTTCCATCCATCCACCCACCTATCCATCCATCCATCCATCCATCCATCCATCGTTCTATAGTATCTGAAGGCCTCTTCCTTCCTTCCAATAACATTCAGTTTGTGGTATATAGGTCAGACGGCACGTTTCCTTAGTGTTTTCCGACCAGGCGTGCTCCATCCAGTGACCAGTGCCAGCTAACCTTCCCTTCCTCTAAGACCTCACCAGCAGGATATTCCAGTTTGCAATATCACTGTGGACAAAAGGTGGGGGAGGAAAGGCTCACAGCCTCTCCTACTTCTGAAAATGAACTGTGATGTTCAATATTTTCAAACGTTTTGTACGTTGCTATCAAGGCGAGACAAACAGGATGGATCTAGTACGACTGACTCATGTGTGAGGTGTGCAGGGAAACAGCACACTGGGCAGGCAGGTGGTAATGTGTCACAAAAACTGTTAGACGGCAAGACAGATAGCATCTAGTTAATCATCTAAGGGGAAAACAGGAATGGTGCTGAGCGTTTTGCATAACGACTATTTTTGGTGTGGATTTGCCAAAGTGCTGTGCTCATATAATAATAATGACAGTTGACTTTGTGAACACATGTTGTTCTTTAGCCTGGAGTGATGTGCTTTATGATCTTTTATCACTGGAGGAGCTGGCTGTGCTAAATGGCACTGTGATGAAAGAGGAAATTCACAAACATTGTTGTAAGCAAGTTGTTGTTGCATGGGGTATTTAATCTGCTTACAAATGATGGTGACTTGAAAAGAACATTCAGTATCTCCACTCTGTACTGCTGGTGTTACACACTGGTAAGTCACTCGGATGATTTGAAGCTCATGATTTTTGTATTCTTTTCTTGCTAATGACCAAAAGTCCCTCTACACCACTGAAAAGATGTTTCATCTTTAACACATTGCTGCTGTTTCTGTGTAGTTAATGCTGCCTGTAATCTTACTGCAACACTATTGTTTCAATGTAACAAGCTGAAGAGCACAAACTTATCTGAGGTGACTGGTTGGGTCTACTGGCTAAGTCTGTTTTTACTTTCAGTTTCAATCACAATAGACAAAAAAAGCACATTATTTGCAAGTTAAATGTAGTTATAGGATAACATTGGCAAACATTTGCTTATTTACACATCCTGCAGATATGGAGCAACAGCAGCATTTTTTTGGAGTCTTATTTCCAGCCAGCTGACAAATGTAAGACTAATATTAACTCGGTTTTGGTCTCCATCAACTCCTAAAAGAAATATCAGGTGTTAAAACTATGGATGTTCAATTTAAATCCCAAACTGAGTCCTTTAATACTGATGGTAATATTAAGTATATGCTGATACTGAGTCTGATCTCGTACTTACAAAATATTTACTTAAGTAAATATCTTTTTTCCCCGGTTAATTGTCTCTAAAAATGTCTGTCCTTGACTATACTGATTTGTATCTGTGCAAAATTTGTCACTACCAGGAACAGCACCAGGCATTGAAGCCAAATGTGGAATTACAATGTCGAGGTCAATCACGTGATGCCATGGGGCCCAAAATGACTTTTTCCCACAAACGTACGCACATTTTTTTGAGTGTCATAACCGATTCGGACTGACACATTTCACGATCAGGATTTGATCTATTCAGTCTGGTAACAATTCTAAAGTCTAGAAGAGCCGCACGGTTAAATCATTTTATTTCCATTTAAGTTAGTAAAGCTCTAAACTAGAAGTTAGCCGCTCAGCAGCCATAGGTTTGTAGCACTTGCTCTTTGGGCTTCACAGTGCAGAAGATCGTAGCCTGGAAATCAGGCGTAATGGCTCAATGCATCACTGAGCAACTTTCATAGCTTTCATAGGAATGAACAGGGTTCTGCCACCAACACTGAATCCAGTTCTCTTTATTCATCCATCGGGCAAGCTAGATTAGGTACGTCACTAATACGAAAGCCAATTGCTGTCCGATACAGGGAACACAAATAGACAGGGGAACAGCCTTTGACACAGCACCGACAAAGAAACCTCAAATCTCCAGGTTAGAGCAGACTTGTCAGTGCAGAGAGCAGAGTTAACATTAGCATAGTGAACGTTTTGACCACAAACATGATACAGTGTGCAGTTTTTGGATGTAAATCAGACCCTTGGAGCTTCCTTCTACTATCTACCAAAAACCCCAGTGTAGCAGATAATACTGTATTACTCACAACCATTAATGCTGTGTAAGACACTGCCAGTTAGCCTACAAGCTAACAAACAACATGAACAAATAAAAGATCCTAACCATACTTGAGATTCTGATATGTCATCTAGTTGCTGATCTGGTGCACAACAGACTCCTCAGCTAAGTCTGGGTCTGACTGAGGCTCAAACATGTGTGGCTGAATCTCTCTGATGTTTAGTCCAACGCTAAACATAGCAATCTTGATGCACACTGCTCCAAGTGTGAGCAGCGGTGGTGGGCAGAGGCCAGATCCATAATTTCTCAATGAGGGACATAGTTAAGTTTTGTTTTTTGTTTTTTTAACTACTATGTGGGAAAATCATGTTAAACTAAATATTAGTATCAGTATAAGTGCATACTTTAAAACGGGTCTGGATGGGGACTTTAAATTATATATATAAATATATTAATGAAAGATTAACTGGAAGAATGCGACTCCTGATTGACAACTTTCACATACACAGTCATTTGACCCACTATTAATATTAAAATATTCATTAAAGCTGCTTTAATTTGTGTATTGGAACAAGGCAGACAAATAATCCAACCTGCTCTCATCGAGGTTTTGAGAGTTTGAGTACAGGAACCTGTTATCAACAGCGGCACGTGTCTGCATTTCAAGAAGTCTATACCCTGAGGGCTGGAAAATAGCCTCCAAAGAGAATGCAGAGTTCTTGTGTTATGACAGGAGGGAAAAGCAGAGGAGATTTCAAACACACACGCATACACACACACACACACACACACACGTATATGCACATACATTCTCTGTGGGCCGCTGAAATGTGCAACAAAATCACAGGCTGTCAAGCTGTGTGTACTGTGTTCTCTCTACCTGGAGGACTATCTACTCTTGGTCCACCCCGCCTATCATCCTCCCTCCTTCACAAATACATCACTTTACTGTTTTTCCCCTCAAGTACAAGACAACTAGAACTTGTCTCAACTGGCTGATAGTGCTGCAAAAAAATAAAAAGCTTCATCTGTCTCTGGAATATAAACTGTGAATTAATGTCAATCAAAGAGCAATCTGCCAGAAAGACGATTTCTTTTTTCATTTATTTTGTGGGCAGCAATAGTCTCATTAGTGGTATATCTGACGGAGATCCATATAATGGAGGTCAGAGCAGAGGCCCACCCAGGCACATGATATATTACAGGCACAGCTTTGAATTGTCAAACTTTAAACATGTTAGTGTGTGAGAAAGACAGAGAATAAGGGAGAGTGTTTTTACTGCATTCGTTGTGTGTGTGCGTACACAGAGATTCACAGTGTTAACACTGAACTGTGAGGACAGCGCTGGACTTTTGACCTCTGAGATGTGGTATTTACACAGAGCGGAGATGATGGGGTGATAAAGAGGTGCTGCTCTGTCTCCTTGGAGCGACTGTGGACACGAGGGTGTAAAAGAGAATCATTTTAACCTACAACAATAACTGATGCAGATACAGTCAACAATCACTTAACTTTCAGCTAACACTGAGTTCCTATCTGAAGTCAGCTGTGGGGTGATAATAACAGTATCCCAGCAGACTAGATTTATACTAGAATCAGACTAAAAATTAGATAAAGAACCAGATTCTTAAGTTTGTGAAACACAGTCGCCCAATAAACAGTGTAAAAGTTTAAAGCACTGGCAGGACCACAACAACAACTGATTTTTTCCGCAAACTCAAGAATTCTATATTCGATCCTGTTCCAGTGATATCCAGAGAGAAGGGCTCTGCTTCATGTTTAGTTTGGCACATGCATGCCTTTGTCTGCAGTGTGTTATGGGAAGGCAGAGCAGAGGGGTGAGGTGGAGGAGGAGGAGTAGAGAGGGGTGCAGAAGAAGGAAGTTTGTGTTTGTGCAGAGGGCGACACAGCAGCAACATTCCTGCGACTGCTGACTGAGATCTTACCAGCTTCAATAACATCCACTAGCAGAAAACACCGATATGAAACAAACACCCCGTGCAGGCTTGGTGTCAGTCGATAACGTTACCAAATATGACATATGACAGCTTGTTGAGATATTTACCCTCCCTGAAATACAAGTTGCACACGGTGAACTTAGAATGACAGGCCCACTTTATGGCAAAGTTGTAGTTATGTGTATCACTTCCATAGGATTATTGAGATCTGATCTTATAGATTGGTTTGTATGCATTATCTGTTCTCATTCCTCATGCTATCTTTATTCCATACTGTGGCTGTATTATATCCAGACTAGGGTTATCAGCGGTTAACTGCCAAAAATATTTTTGACTGGTTACACAATGGGTTAATTTGCCACTCTTCATTTTACTGCACTTTACTGTGGGAACTGGTTAGCAGCGCTGCTCATTTGGCAATTATCGCTAATTAATGCCATCCTAACCAAACGGCGCGGCTGTGGAAACACTGTGCCAAGCCTTTAGTGAGTAAGCAGCTCTGTTTTAGCATTGTTAACTGTCACTGTTAGCTCTGTTAACACTATTAGCAGTGTCAGCACACCTAGTCGTGCTAACATAGTCAACAATGCTAAAAGGGCTTTGCGGCTCAAAATGAGGCCACCTACTCACCTGGGCAAAAAAGGTGGGTGGTCACAATTTTTTTGCAGCACGCTGTCCCACTCTCAGGGCAAAATGGTGTTACAAACGGTAATTACATGAGCCGCACCGCTAGCTACCTGCCATCCAACACTGGTGGTATGCAGTGCAGAGCAGCCAAGGCTAACATTAGCTAACCAGTGTAGAGCAGAAGGTGCGCAGTGGGTACTGTGTTTTCCGTATGTTAATGTAGCTAGCTGGCTGTCTTTCAGCAAAGCCAACAGAAAATAAAAGAAAAGGCAAGACATTACATCACAAAACATTACAATTTCATGTCACAAATATCAAAACTAACTGGATAGTTATTGGTTAATGGGTGTTTGGCTATCAAAAGCAATATGAACCAAAACTGACAGACCCTAAAATTCCAACCAAAATACAAGCTGGACTGCTTTCAGATATTTCTGTAAAACTCTGGGAAACACAAGGGTAACAACAGCTGAACAAATGCATGGTAGAGAAACACAGCATCATTACAACACAATTCATTATCTAACCTAGGCTGAGTGCATATATAAGTGCATATCAAAGCAAAGCTTACTTCCACATACTGTCTGCTGTGTGTCGACAGGCTGTTTTCAGGGTGAGGGATGGCAGTGATCTCCTATAGTTTTACAGCTATTTCCCCAAAATCGCTCCCTGGCTCTGGTTTGTAATATGAGTTGATAACTATGGATTAAGAGGGGGATTAGCCTGCACCTGTCCCCCTGTCATTGGACTCCTTTGGGTGCTCAGAAGCCCTGCGTCATCTGGCCCATCTCCATGATTCACCAGGCTGAGGGAAAAAAGGGGCAGACAAAGACGCCGACTACAGAGATGAGACTGAGATCAGAAAGTAATCCTGGGTTAAACACTAAGATGATGTGGAGAGTTCTGGCGGTCTCGCTTCACTGCTTGATTGCTGTATTAGCTGTCCCTGCCCTCGATGTCATGTCTCTGCTTGCTATTATACGGTCTCAGAGGCAAAGTGAGTACATCTTCACTCCTCATCTGATAATACAGACCTGACAAAGTAGATGTTAATACTTTAAGTCTGTTTTATCTTTGTTAATTTCTGCAGTTTTATCTCGTATATTCTCCTGCCCCTTGGCCTGATTGATGCTGGAAATTAAAGCAAAATGATCAAAGAGTGAGGCTGCCTCTGCTGATTGGTGAAGCCTTTGTTTTACTAAAACATGACCTTAATCTCAGAGAGGATGCTCGGGCACAAACTGCAAAAACAGATCAAAGGCTTATCTGTTTTAGAGAAAACAGGAAAAGTAACTCCATTGGCCATGCAAGTTAAGGTCTGAACTTGGCACTACTCAACTCTAAAGCTCTCTTTTTCTCTCTGTCTTGTTAATATTTAAAGTAGATTAACACTTTGAGATACCAATCATTAATACAGACTTGTTTTCAGCCTTCCTGTTTATATAAATGTGACTTCGGCATCGGAAACTGACTCACTATGATCCGCTGTGCTGTCCTGGCTGTGTTTCCCATCTAACAGCTTTATTTCTGTCCTCACTTCCCATCAGCATGCACATGCACACACACACACACACACACACACACACACACACACACACTTAAATCAAAATCTGGCTACATCATAAACAGCCTGACAGAAACTAAGCATGACGCAGTAGCACAGATCAAAAGTGTTTCTTGGTAATGACCCATTGAGAATATGATTACGTGCAATAACTGTCAGTGGTAATGCATTATTGAGTTGTTATTGAGTAGTTCAAACACTTGCTTGCAAGCTGCTGGCTGTAAGTCTTTCTTTACTGTTGTGACATTTCATGGTTTCACACAGTTGTTACTTTGCTGCTGTTACTGCGTGCTGTGTTGGTGCTCTCACTGGAACAGTCACAGAGCTGTCAGAGCTTACGTCTGCCAGTGTATTCAAATTTTAGTATAACCTTTTTTCATACACTTACTTTCTAAAGTTTACCTCTTTGGACAGATTGTGCTGGATTTATTATACCTGTGCTACTGTTAGACTCTATTTGTATAATTGTTCTGTAAGTGTCTTCTAGTTTCTAACACCATGAAACTTCCCCTGCGAAGGTTTCTTTCAGTTTTTCCTTCCCTTTCCTGTAATTTTTCCTTTTTTTGTTTTGTTTAGTTCTTCCTTCTTTTAAGAGATTGCTACCATTGTTGATGTGGACCTGCAGAGCCCTTTGAGAGACTGTATGTGATATGAATCTACACACAGATTAAGACATGATCCGACTTGTCTGCCCGGCTCGAGCTGCTAGCATCATCCATTTCATCAACATTTCAGCTTGATGTTTTATTAATGTCAGAAATGTTAAGCAGCAAAGTATTGCACTTTCAAAGGAATAATTAAACGTTTGGGGAAATGAGCTTATTCATTTTCTTGGAGAAAGCTAAGTGAGAAGATCAATACCACTCCCATGTCTGTCCATTCAATGCATGGGTGCAGCATACCCCCCCCCCCCAATTCTGAAAAACACAAATTGCCAACCCCCCCCACCCCCCCCCCCCCCACCCCAATTCTAAATAGCCTAAATGATTGAAATTTAACAAATGTATACAGTAGTCCTATATACTAGGAGAAAGGAAGATGATGAGGAGAAATGGGAATCCGTGAGAGGCGAGAGATGAGAACGTGAGTGGACATAACATGTCTGAGACCCTGAAACTAGAAGTAGCATTAACTAACAGCGAAGCAGTGAAAAGGAGGGTGATGGCTGGTTCCATGTACTACTGGCTGTTTAAGAGAAATAAACAGTAAAGGTAAGCATATGATTCTCTTTGTAGTGCTTTTTGAATGACTTGGTGATGGTGATGAGCCTCTATGAAATTGTGAAATATGCTGGCAATCTCAAGCGCTCTGTGGGCATGATTTGCACGCGTGCAATTAAAAAAAATCACAACTGATTGTGTCCCCCCCAAACTTGTCATCAGATCTGCACCCATGATTCAATGTAAAGCTGGAGCCAGGAGACCGTTAGCTTAGCTTAGCATAAAGGGGGAAACAGCTACCCTCTGTCTGAAGGTAACAAAATCTCCCTCCCATCACCTCTGAAACTCACCAATCAACACCACTGTATTTTGTTTGTTTAATCTGAAACAAAGTCTTGTGAAGTTGCCAGGCAACTGGAGGAGAAAGTCATGGCTTTCTGCAATTCAATAATATGGCACATAACTCCAAAAAAACACTTAATGTTGACTTAAAACTATGGATTTGGTATGGATTTAATAAACAAGATATATTGCATTCATTAATGAACTTGAAAGCTGCATATAGGCTACCTTTGTTACCTTGCTTGCCCCTGTCAAACTACTACTTTATGGTTAGGTGAGACTGAAAACTAAGGATGCAACGATATACAATTTTATTGCGGATTGCAATAAAAAATACATTAAGTCGGTCATGGTGAATTTCCATTCATATGATAATTGTCAACAATGTGTCTAGCCGAACCTAAAGAGACAGCTGGGTGAGCAACAACAAAAGAGACTCAAAAACAGGCTGCATACACAGCAACCTTAGAAAATATAAAAGATCCAAGTCAAGCATTGGCATGTTTCATATGTAAGGATGTTACGTCATTTCAAATAGTTGAAAAGCCTGGCTTTTGTCCTATCTGTGATGCAATAAAAATATGTGTTTTTAAAGGAATACTACACCCACAAAATGATCATATATCAATCACTTGTTTCGTGATACCTGGAATTTGTGAGGATAATGTTTTTCTGCATGCTTCCGGTGAAAGAAGAATCCAAAAATCCTTCATAAATTCAAGGTGACAAGGCATAAATAACTGATATATAAATGGTCACTTTGTGGGCAAAGTATTCCTTTAACAAAATGTAAAGTGAAGTAATTCAAGTATGTTTCAGTGCCATTTTAAGAGTTTAAGCATATTTCGATGATTATTAGGATAATACCGTGAATCCCAATTATTCTGCCCAGGATAATTTAGACATTTTCATATTGTCCTATGCCTGGTGAAAACTATGGTTAAGTTCAAAAGTTAAATAGTGTAATAAAGGGAACTGATGTAATCATCATTTTAATGTTTTCAAAAGCTTTTAAGTAAGAATATGGGTCAGGAAGAATAGAGTGAGATCAATGGAAAGAAAAGAAGACTGGATGTTATTTCTGCCAGGGAGCAACCAGTGGGTTTGGGAGATACGCCTAGAGGAGAAAAAACACAACCCCTAACAACAGTCTATCTGATACCATACAAAACTATGATGGCACACAGTACCAGCTCAACTCAGCCAAGTAAGGACTCTGCCCAACATGAGGCAGACAGAAACATAACCTGGATAAAACCATCCACTTTTTCAGAGACCTAATTCTTCCACCAAATTTCTCCCTCTGAGGAGACAGAAAAGTTTACTAAAAGCTAAGACAACTTGTCTCTGTAAAGGCCTTTACAATTTAAAGCTGTTATGTGTTATATAAAGGCTCTGCTAATGCAGATAACAAGAGACTGATGATGAATTCTGTTCTGAAAAATGACAGTATTTCCATCCACAGGACAATTCCGAACAAAGAGTTAGATTGCATCAGAAGTTTTGAAACACGGCAGCATAACAAGTCAGAACAGACAATGTGCTCTCTCTTTCTCTGCCGTTCTCTCTTTGCGATAAGCAGCAATTTTGTATGTAAATGTCACCGACCCCTGTGAAAGAAGGGGAAATGGATCCAGAATGATGTGCGAGTGAACCCGACTGATATAAGCTTTCCATTCAGAGATAACCAGGCGCTGACATGCAAACACATGCTGAGAAAACAATAACACATGAGCTCATGCAACTGCCACCTGATCTGTCCGAGTGACAGTGTATGCACCAAGAGGGGCTATGGTTAACTTCCTCAAGATAAACACACATAGCAGGTTATGGCTGTGGTGTGAACAGAAACACCCTTTTTGTACTGTGCTTCTTGAATGAGACACATTTCAGCAACATCACATCATCTAGCTCCAGGCATATAAAACTGTTTACTTGGGAGAAAAGTTTATTTTTCTCCTCACAAGCCTCATTTCAATGAATTAGAGAAAAACATACAGACACAGTGATGGGTGGACAATGTGGGTAAAATCTTCTATCACTGTTTATGTAATTCTATATATACATTATTAATGAAATAGCAATATAGCACATTTCAGAAAATTGGACATACCAGATGGAAAGGTTTGTTTTGGCTTATCTAGTGAATTAAATTCCTACCAAATCAAAGTACTTCATTCTGTTGCAAAAATCCTGTTAAAATAACTATAACAATAAAGCAGTCCTGCCCAATTTGCAACACTCAGTACATTTAAATGCACTTCAGTAACCAGGTTACTATTCACTTTCCAAAGTAACATGATCATCAGCCTGATCTGGTTTCCGTAGTCAAGGAGATAGGGTTAGAGAAACCAGATTTTCTCTGGACAAAGCAAACATTTTGGCCATGCACACGTGTAAACAGGTTTCTAGTTGGAGGTTTATATTTGCACATGTGCATGACAAAGACCTCCAACTGCCACTTGAGGACAGCAGAAACAACAATACACAAATATAGTGTTAATGAAGTTGGAAAATGCTCTGTTTTGGGCTCCAATAACTCATAAGAAAATAACTGCCTCTTTACATGCCTGCTGTTTGGTGCTGGACAGGTAGTTTACATTGGGCAAAAACAGCTGTGCTGCTGCTGATGAGAGCTGTGAGACTGAACCAAAACAGTTAAATTGTGGGCTTTAAAACCAAAGGGATGTGTTGAAAGATGCTATTGACACCTCTGCAGGGCTGAGGGGAACTACATAGTTGAAGGACAGTTTTCTGTGGGTTCATTATAACAAGCAGGTTGTTCTCATGCACAATTTGTACCTTCTCCTATATAAAGTAAAGCACCAAAATTCATACATACCCCATGTAATCACAAGCCAGTAATTCATGTATAACCCACGTATTTGAGAAGGCTGCAATCACGTGACCAAAGTGCTGATGGGGAGCAAAGAATAAAGAAGAAAGCGGTCCCGTACGGTTGGAGGCTGGGGCTGGTGGATGGTCACAAAACACAGGACTTTCCCCCAAGACTTTACAGGAGACTGCGGTTCGGAACGATGTAAACTTGGACTCATTTTAAGGTACATTCTCACCATGTTTCTTTTTCTAAACATAACCACAGTAACTTTACATTAAGTGCAAAACTTTACATCAACTACATAACATGACTCGTGGGGCACTATTTTCTAGGATATCATACGAATCGAGACGTTTTATATATATATACATATATATATATATATATATATACAGTACAGGCCAAAAGTTTGGACACACCTTCTCATTCAATGCGTTTTCTTTATTTTCATGACTATTTACATTGTAGATTCTCACTGAAGGCATCAAAACTATGAATGAACACATGTGGAGTTATGTACTTAACAAAAAAAGGTGAAATAACTGAAAACATGTTTTATATTCTAGTTTCTTCAAAATAGCCACCCTTTGCTCTGATTACTGCTTTGCACACTCTTGGCATTCTCTCCATGAGCTTCAAGAGGTAGTCACCTGAAATGGTTTTCCAACAGTCTTGAAGGAGTTCCCAGAGGTGTTTAGCACTTGTTGGCCCCTTTGCCTTCACTCTGCGGTCCAGCTCACCCCAAACCATCTCGATTGGGTTCAGGTCCGGTGACTGTGGAGGCCAGGTCATCTGCCGCAGCACTCCATCACTCTCCTTCTTGGTCAAATAGCCCTTACACAGCCTGGAGGTGTGTTTGGGGTCATTGTCCTGTTGAAAAATAAATGATCGTCCAACTAAATGCAAACCGGATGGGATGGCATGTCGCTGCAGGATGCTGTGGTAGCCATGCTGGTTCAGTGTGCCTTCAATTTTGAATAAATCCCCAACAGTGTCACCAGCAAAACACCCCCACACCATCACACCTCCTCCTCCATGCTTCACAGTGGGAACCAGGCATGTGGAATCCATCCGTTCACCTTTTCTGCATCTCACAAAGACACGGCGGTTGGAACCAAAGATCTCAAATTTGGACTCATCAGACCAAAGCACAGATTTCCACTGGTCTAATGTCCATTTCTTGTGTTTCTTGGCCCAAACAAATCTCTTCTGCTTGTTGCCTCTCCTTAGCAGTGGTTTCCTAGCAGCTATTTGACCATGAAGGCCTGATTCGCGCAGTCTCCTCTTAACAGTTGTTCTAGAGATGGGTCTGCTGCTAGAACTCTGTGTGGCATTCATCTGGTCTCTGATCTGAGCTGCTGTTAACTTGCCATTTCTGAGGCTGGTGACTCGGATGAACTTATCCTCAGAAGCAGAGGTGACTCTTGGTCTTCCTTTCCTGGGTCGGTCCTCATGTGTGCCAGTTTCGTTGTAGCGCTTGATGGTTTTTGTGACTCCACTTGGGGACACATTTAAAGTTTTTGCAATTTTCCGGACTGACTGACCTTCATTTCTTAAAGTAATGATGGCCACTTGTTTTTCTTTAGTTAGCTGATTGGTTCTTGCCATAATATGAATTTTAACAGTTGTCCAATAGGGCTGTCGGCTGTGTATTAACCTGACTTCTGCACAACACAACTGATGGTCCCAACCCCATTGATAAAGCTAGAAATTCCAGTAATTAACCCTGATAAGGCACACCTGTGAAGTGGAAACCATTTCAGGTGACTAACTCTTGAAGCTCATGGAGAGAATGCCAAGAGTGTGCAAAGCAGTAATCAGAGCAAAGGGTGGCTATTTTGAAGAAACTAGAATATAAAACATGTTTTCAGTTATTTCACCTTTTTTTGTTAAGTACATAACTCCACATGTGTTCATTCATAGTTTTGATGCCTTCAGTGAGAATCTACAATGTAAATAGTCATGAAAATAAAGAAAACGCATTGAATGAGAAGGTGTGTCCAAACTTTTGGCCTGTACTGTATATATATGTATATATATATATACAGATAACAGACACAGCTCTGGAATACCAGACCTTGCAAAAAGTATTATTTTTGTTTATATAAACAAATAATAAAAATACTGCCCTTGATGCCAATCCAAAGACAGCTGGTCTAACATTATTTGCAGCTTCATTAATCACTCACTGTCTATTGATTCTATTAAATAATTCCTCTAGAGTCATGAGATTAGGTCAAATGACCATCTGATATATTCTGCCAACAGACCCACATGAGAATGCACTGATGTACGGTGACACACAGTTAAAAGTTAAGGGACATACAAAGCAAAACTCCTAACTTTTTCAACTACAAAAATCAAAGCATGTATTGCTCTCGAGAGTGGTCTTTTGCTTCATCTGGGAACAACCTCTCCTCACCCTGTCTGCGTGTCACTGCGTTAATGTGCAGTGTGTAAAAGTTTTTGCAAGGAGAGCTTGCACTTAGCCACAGAGATCAAGGCAGAGTGTGTCTTTGTGCATAAGCTCAAATGCGTGTGTGTGTGTGTGTGTGTGTGTTTTTGAGAACTGAGTGATAGAGAGGGGAGACTTCAAAGCGACTCTTTCATCAGATAGAGAAGCAAAATAAAGATGTACAAACTGGGCACCTGCACACTGTCTCTCTCTCATGACCATGTCCGTCTTTGTCTGTCTCTTCCTATAGAGACTACACTCACATAATGCATTATATCTTTCAGAAAATACAAACAAGGTTGAGTTTCAGCGAAACTGAGCCTGAGATTTCCCTGCCTGAGCTATTTGTCTCTAGAAAGTTTGCATCATATCCACAGCAAGCGAGCAAAAGATACGCAACAGTCTTCTACTTAATATCTTGGTTGGCAAGCTACAGCAGTTGGAAAAAAAATCAATAGGCTGAAGATTTCACAGATACTTCTTTTCTCTCAATTCAAGTAACTTGAGCTGAGCCTTGGGGGCAGACTTATCACTATAACCTTGCAGTTCAAACACTGCCTCCAGCAGTGAGTACAGGAGAACTGAAAGGCAGAAAAGGCGTCAGAGTGAAGAAATAGAGTGCTTTAGGACACGAGCTGACAGAAAAAGAAGTAGTTATTCAGTGCATAGAACTAACTAACTGGCTAAGTGCGTTTCTTAGTTGCTAGGAACAAAAATATTTGCGGGCAAAGCACCTAAACGGGGTGGAACTAGGCAAGTTGACACTGAGCTGCAAGCTGTCAGGTGTTGGTGGTGCAATTCGAGAGTAGCATCACCTTGTGAATAGTGACGCCAAACTGTCATCTCACTCGGTTTCTCATGAACACAAACACATTCGCAACAGTGGAGTGTTGCCATGGGTTCTAAAAATAATGTTACTATAACAGTAGTTCTCACATGAACAAGTAAAGCAGAAAAAAGTTTGAAAAGGGGAACTGCCTCATCTTGTGCTGCTTGCACAGAATGTAGCTGACATGTCCAAGAGAAGTCATGCTACCACAAATATACAGTACGTTGCAGTAACAAAGTTACTGCACTTGCGTCTTGTGGTGTATACGAGGTTAAAACTGCAGCATGGTGAACTTTTTAAGCAGTAGTAGTGGTATTTATTACCCCTGCTGGCAGACGGCCTGGTGCGGCTGCGGGACCGGCTTCGCTGACGCTGCAGTCGGGACTTGCCCAGGAATCTGTAGTAGTATGAGGGTCTCCCAGATCCTTTCCTGGTGACCCCTGCCATGGTGCTATAGTTTCCACTCTGAAGCCCACCAACAATAAGATATCTCAGCAGCACTGGAAACAAGTCCTCTTGAATGTGGTATCAGTGCAGATAAACTCCAGGCAACATTCTCATGGACTGCAACTGTTTATCACCAACTTCACTTAGGAGTCCTCTTGCAGACACTCACATCTACTCAAGTTAAAGTCCTCATGGATTGTGCCGTGATCAAATCCACTCCATTGTGACACCATATCCCATTGGAGAAAGAGAAGATTAAACCATCAACTATCCACCTCTGCTCAATACGTGTGTCCTGTCCCACAAGATCAGACTTAAGCTCCACCTTTGAACACTCCCCCTCAAAGTTTCCCACAGGCAGATCCCAGAGGTATGCTGTCCGGAATACTGCATGAGTGTGTATCCTGAATGACAGGAAAACTGTTCTTGTTCCCAGTTACAGAGTG
The DNA here is from genome assembly GCF_041903045.1 of Epinephelus lanceolatus. NCBI lineage: Eukaryota > Metazoa > Chordata > Actinopteri > Perciformes > Serranidae > Epinephelus > Epinephelus lanceolatus. The sequence goes on from NC_135752.1 coordinate 11,705,126, forward strand.
CACTGAAGGAATTTTACAGACAGTCACAAAACCAGTCCCGGTGTTTCATAAAGCAGTAAAGAAGTCTCTTGTAACACAGTTATATACATCCAAAACCACTTTCTTCAACTCCTGTGTCTCTGTGGGAGTGTGTGTAACAGACAGAGAGAGAGTGTGTGCTTTGTGGTTGAGAACAACAGGAGAAAAGTTTTGGGCTGCATAGAAGACATGTAGAGATAAGGGCTTCAGTGGAATGGAGTTTACAAGACAGATATCAGATCACAGAAAGTTTTACTTTTCCACATCAACCAAACTAATCTGTTACAGGCTTGCAGATAAGACGGCATCTGGTGCAGTAAACAGGTCTGACGTACATACAAAAAAAAAATCACCACCCCCCACTGTTAGTGACTCCTGATCCAGCCACAGTCTGAGGCACGTTCCTGGTTTTACAACTTAACCACTTTAATTTGTCTCCCTAGGCAAGAAAGGCATGGCAGGGAGTGACGGCCTATCAGAAGCAGATGTAAATAGGCTGTTAAACAGTGTCAAACAGCCAATCAGAGTGCGCTCTGAAGGAGCAGGGTCAGGCAGATAGGCCATAGTCCACAACTAGACATAATGGCACATGGATAATTGCGTGGATGCATGCACGTGTGTGCGCATGAGGGCTGTTAGCACACATTGTGATTCTGACCTTCTGAAAAAAACGTCTTTAAATTTTAAAGGGACGGATCGCCCCACCCCATGTTGGAGATAGAGCCCATAGAGATGTCTGCCTTCTCTCCAATGGAACTAGATGCACTCAGCTTGAGTGAGCATTTTAGTGTAGCAATAATTCCATTATATTGGAGAGAAGGCAGACATCTTTACATCTCCAATACTCTGCAACTCCCACCAAAACAGTCTAGACAGACAAATAGCCCAACAGGAAAAATATGTATGCTTGATTTTGGGGTGAACTGTTCCTTTAATATTGAAGGTGCATGTATCGTGTGCATACCGTTGTTGATTTCTCATGTGTTTTTCATGATACAACATGAATTTCTATACAGTTGTAACACTTGAGGAGAGAATTTCTCAGTATATGTGTCAGAGCTTTTTGTGGAATGGGCACTCACACAAGTCACACTCTGAAATTTGTGCAGAGGGCAGTCAGCCAAACCCACACACACTTTCTATTTGTTTTATGGCTTACAAAGTGACAGAAATCCACTCCAAAGCAAAGTAAAACCAATAGGTGACTTTGTGTCAATTTGTTCACTTTGTGAAAACTGTGAACTATGATATCATGAAATAATGTTGAGCAAATACCCAGAAAGTGTGATGAACCCTTTATTGAAAGATTCCCATCCATGTACTTAGTCTTGGGCCCAGTCCCATTTCTTATTCTTTTGCCTACCCTTTCCCTTTTGCCCCTTTGGAACAGAGGTATAAGGGGTAGTGGTTGAAATCTTCCCCTTTGAACCCTTCAAGACCCTGACAGATCATCTGTATCATCATCCTCACTGATGACATTTATGTAAACAGATTCAACAATGGTAATAATAGTATTAGAAAAATGGCAGTTGCCATTTATCTGATGGAGAAAGAAAAGCATTGATGCTTGCTAATTGTTTACAACTTAAATTAAACACTGCTTTATTGCTATACCAATAGTGGTGCTCTGCAGGCTAACATTAGCAACCCGTGCTATATATAATAGATAATAATAGGCAGTAGCTCAGTCCATAAGGACTTGGGTTGGGAACTGGAGGGTTGCCAAATATGGAGCCTGGACTGGTGGTTGGAGAGGGGCCAGTTCACCTCCTGGGAACTGCAGAGGTGCCCTTTGAGCAAGGCACCGAACCCCCGCAACCGCTGCTTCCAATTGGCTTGCCTTGACATTCTTACCCTAACCCTAACCAATCTCACAACGCTTGCCTAAACTAACCAACACAACCAACAAAGGCAACAAGCACTAGCCAATCATAGGGACGAAGGGCAGGCCATTCCCTTTGCTGTCTCAGGTAGGGATGGGGCCGATGCGATCCAGTATCGGGTTCCGATACCAACATAATTCACGCATCGGAAATTTCCGATCCACCTGTGGAAATTTCCGATCCACGAGCCGTGTCTGTACTTTCACGTTGTCTGCTGGAATGATATGATGATTGCTACATAGTAGTGTTGCACTAACCGAGGTACTAAAACATGACAGTACATATGATACCATAATGTTGGAGTATTGTAGTACTACGTACCTCAGGATAAGATCAAAGTCCAATCGCAAGAGCGTGAGTGTCCATGCAGCGTCCAATAACGGCGCGCGCTGTCCACCTGGCACTCGATATGCCGCTGCAGTGGTTTGTATCCAGTGACGTTTCAGGTATGAACTGAGCAACTGAGTATCTTTAAGCAGTGAAAGTTATTATTAATTTCTTTTTACTTGTAGGTTCGTTTTGTTTATATATGCTACAGTGATTTGTTTTCCACAGAGCTCTACGTGCGAGCATTTTACTGGCATTTGCGATTAAAAATAGTTTTGTGCGGGCAAAATAAATCATTCAGCACGCTGTGCCAGTACCGATTTCAACCAGCAGCAGAAACTAAAGGCAAATCCTGCCGGCTATGGGTTGAACGGGGGTCACAGACACAGATGGGAAGGTATTCCTGTCAAATACGGCGGAGGCTCATAGTGCTGCGCGGCGCAAGAACGGCTTACCGGCGACAGCTCTGAAGTCCGACTCCAGGTCCGATAATGTCCTCTTCTTGGCATCATGACTGCCCAAAAGTACCTGAACAGCCGAACTGTGGCGGCACACAGGTATGTGATGTGTCAGAGGAGAAACGAGCCATTCACATTTCTCTCTGTGTGGCAGGGAACGGTTCACAAACCTCACCGCACTTTAGGGACCGTTCGTTACTTATGAAGGGACTTGTCCGGGGAGGAGGGTGGCTGGTTGATTTTTATTTTATTTATTTATTTTATTTTGACCCCCCCCATGTTAATCATTTATTGATGCTGTTTTTGAAGTATGAATAAGTCAATAAGTAATTTATTCCATTGAAATATCATTGCTGTATTATAGAAAAGTGATTTATCTTTTTATAAATGACAAAAGGCACATCTGCCTCATTTTCGCTGTCATGATACTACTCAGAACCATGATATTTTCATTGGTATCGTACAGTGGGTCCCAATTTTGGTACCATAACAACACTACTACATAGTAGTGTCTACTTGATTTGTATCTGTGCTGTTCAGATTAATATGACAGGTACTTTTTGTTTTTTGATAGTGTATATTGCACTAGTAGTTTAACACTGTCTTGGAATTTAATAAATATTGACAATCAATTTGAAACCCTTACAGTTGCATATTTGTTTTCAGGATGGGATTTTTCCTGTGAACAGGATTTCCTGCTTGTCTGACCTTATACTTACCTCAAGTTCCCTTTTGGGACATACATGCATATACGTACATATCATACTTGCCTGTAGAGAGGAGTTTATTACAGCCTCATATAAAATCAACAATAATGATAATAATATTAACGCAAACAGAGCTCTGGTATCGGAATAGTATCGGTATCGGCAGATATCCAAATTCAGGTATCGGGATCGGATCGGAAGTGAAAAAATGTGGATCGGTGCATCCCTAGTCTCAGGAAACGCAAATTTGTGTAGGGTTAGAGGGTGTATTGGGATTGAGCCTCGGTTTTCCTGTCTGATACCAATCCCAATGCGACAACGTCCTAGTCCTACAATGGACTCTTCAGAACCAGAACCTTATTGTCCAAATAGCCAACAACTGGGACAGTGTTTAATGACAGTATATATCTACATTTAAAAACTATAACTGAATTACAACTAATGAGGATAATGTGACGACTAAGTCACAACTCCATCCACTGATGAGGGTCATGATATGTGACTGAAAGCTCTGTAAAACTTGTGAGAGTTTCTGTAAAACATCTGGTAGCCACTATCCTTGAACACAGATACAGACGGACACTCAAAATGTATCAACAGAAAAGAAAATTCAAGGCAGAAGTCACAGAAGTGTCCATACTGTGACTGACAAATGCCTTTTAGGAAGTACAGAAATAAAACAACAATGACCACAAACACATTATCGAATAAAAATGCTAATGACACAAACAAAGGCATACAAATCAGCCCCGAATATGCACGGTCACAAACAACCGCCTGAGAAAAAACCCCCCCACAAATTTCAACCTCTTTGTAATCAATGTCTCCACCATCCCAAGATAAATGTATTTAAATCTTCGTCCTCTGCTGTCTCATCCTCCCCTTCTGCATTACCATCCCTTCCCTCTATGGCTGCTCAATTGTTCACTGTGATGCCGCTTGCTGCTAGTGAGAGCAATGGGGACCATAACGCTACACGCTGTGTGGAGTTTTTTGTCATTACCTCAGCCCATAAACTCACAACGACAGAGTGCAGCAGTGTGTGTATGTCTCTGTATGTCTCTAACATAGACCTGACTGTTCCCTTGGTCCCACAGAGAGTATTTAGTAGGACCATTAGCAGGTATACATCACTCCAGAGCGAGCCAGAGCCTCGTGCCCGGTAGCAGAGGGAGCATAAAGGCCTTCAGGCTTCACAATGCTGCTGCAGGGCTCATGAAACACCCTGAAGACATTGTTAACATGTTCTCTATATCTCATGGAGAAACCAATGGTATATCACAAAGTGTCCAGGTTTAAAGCCCTATCTGGTAAGGTCACATAATACACATAAATTAGGGTTACAACTGAACTCATATTGCTGTGGCTGGTGTGACGCCAGACTGCTTTTTTAATTACAAGCAGAGTGATTTGTCTAGCCTGCATTAAGGTCACTGTGGGAATAGCTACCTACAATGAGTTCTTGTTGAACAGGCCAGGAGCCTTAAGACAGACAGACTGGAGAGTCAGGGTCATGCAGAGTTCGTGTGCTGCTGCTGGCCTCCCACGGCCTCTGGCTTTTGTTTTAATGTGAATGCCAGTTGTGAATTCTTCTAGTATAGGACAGGAGCACCATCAATAGCAGCCATGTTTTCATTAAATTGTCAAGTAAAATTTAAGCAAACTTTCAAATGTTGCAAAAGTAATGTGAATTACAGGCATTTCCATCAACTGGTTTGGAGTGAATAAACTAGGCTCTGCAAACCAGTTTCATTATGGCTATAATCCACCAGTAAAAGCAGAGGTACTGAAAACATATCAAGTCACCGTGGCCATCTAATATATCTATGAAAGAAATTAGGAATCAGGAAATCAGGAATTAGTTTCAATTGTGGAAATTTTCATTGTCAGCTGGTGTTGGCCATGTTTAATGCTTTCCAGAGACAAAGACAAATTCATGCAATAATTCTAATGCGCTAGAACAAGCCAATGGCTGAAAGAGCGGAACAGTCTTGCGAGTTAAATGTTTTGCTAGGTTAAAGCTTATTCTGCAACGGCCTTTCCATATTCATTTTATCGCATCAACTCTTTTTCAACAAAGGCAAAAACCACCTCAATGGCCATGAAAACATTTTTGTGCAATTGAGGAATCTTTTACTGAATTTAGCTGATTCCCCTTTTACAGCTTTTCTAATGTTACACTTCAAAATGCACATTAAAGTTAGTTTATGGAAAACATAGCTAATGATACCCAATGTTTGCAATGTTAAATACTGACTACATTAGAGAAAGCCAAATGCTCTGCAGATGAAAATAAGATACAAAAGAACAAATTGTTCTTGCTTGTCTTGTTGTAATGTTGAGAATAATATATCTGTGATACAAATCTGATTTGGTTCTAAAAATCAGTTTTATACAAGAAGATAACACCTTGGGGGGGATGAACATTAATAGCCTGTTGGCTGTTATCCATATATGACTGTTGTCAGCAGATCTGTAAAACTGATTAAAGGGAAAATCTTGTGGTGATGATATGTCTAGTCTATAATTTTTCTGCCCACCTGTCCAGGGACTATGGGCAAAGACAGCAATTTACTAAAACCCGGTACATCTCTCCTTGTTTAGTATAAAGGCTAATGTTCTTTGTTCATTACACCTGTTCAAATAAAGACATGTACATACAAACATTCTTAGACCAAAGCCACTAATCAGTTGTTCAACTAACAAGTATTTTATGTGCTACCAAGGCCTGATACAGAATATCCCTGTGTCTCTATTTACCTCGATTGTTTTCTAAAACTAGAATTACTCCCCTGTGGTTGTATGCCTGTGCGCACCAGTCAAGTTTCTCTTACAGTTTACATACATAGATGCTTCACACACATTTCCCCCCAGCAGCACAGAAGATCTATACAATCAGCACAATGACAAGGTGGACAATCAAGATTAGTGTCACCAATTAAGTATCTAACACAATCTTAACCTTTGTGTTTCTGAGATACGGCACTAGCCAAAAAATGTTTTATGCAGAACATTATATCACAATAAAGCTGACCTTTGACCTTTTGCAAATAAAATGTCATCAATTAATTATCTTATCCGATTGGACATTTGTGTAAAGTTCTTGTTAGGTCACACTGATGCTGACCTTCAACCATAAATTTCTAATCTGTTTATCCTTTAGTCCAACTGGACATTTGTGACAAATTCAAAGATATTCCCATAAGGTATCCTTAAGATATTGCGTGCACAAGAATGGGACAGACAAGGTCACACTGGCATTGACCTTTGATCACCGAAATCCAATCAGTTCATTGTTGGGTCCAAATGAACATTTGTGCCAAAATTGAAGAAACTCCCTCTAAGTGTTCTTGAAATAGCGCATTTACAAGAATGAGACAGACAAAGTCACAGTGACACTGACCTTTGACAACCAAAGTCAAATTGCTTCATGCTTGAGTCCAAGTGAACATTTGTGCCAAAGTTGAAGAAATTCCTTCACATTATTCTTGAGATATCATTTTCATAAGAATGAGACAGATGTCAGACGTCACCTAGACCTTGACCTTTGATCTATGACCACCACAATCTAATCACTCTCTAATCAAAAGGGGGACTTGGAATTGGTTCATGTGTGTGTTGCTTTGTGAGCAACATTACTACGTTTACAGCTAGTGCAAGGGCCGTTTTTTTTTTTTTCAGTCAGCCAAGCTAGGTCAAATCCTGATCTCCTGTGCTTCTTGGGGGTCCAGAGGCCTCGTCTAATATTTCTGCATCAAGCTAGCCGTTACTCTCATCTCAGTGGTCAAATGACGTGCTGCAAAAATTGAAGCGCCACCTGTATTTTGACTTTTATAGTAAATGCATTGAAACAGCCCAGGAAACACATGCAACTGCATCAGTTTTCAAAATAAGGTGTTAACACAGTGTTTATGCAAAACATATGGGATTTATGTGAATTCAATTATATGACAGGAAGTGTGAAACACGTTACTTGTGTGCCTTAAAAAATAAGAAATACCAATATATGTGATACATGTGTATATATTTGATTTTGGGTTGCTCTCAAAAGTCTAGACACTGACTAAAGTTCAATTCAGGACAACTCTGACTTCATACAGACTAAAGGTGCATCAATAAGGAAGATTACCAAAATTAAAGTTACACATTTTTTGCACCTTTAAAAATTTATATTTCTAAATAGGGGTAAACATTGGTAAGTTCAGCTTTATTACCAGTGAACATCAGAGAATGTCAGAATTAAATAGCTAAGAGTTTATGACTTTTTTCTTTCAAATAAATTGGCAAATTATTTCTGTAAATTGTCTATCTATTACCATAGCATTTATCAGTAATAGATTTAAGATGGATAAAGATGCATAAAGACAATGCTGATTTGCAAGTTTCCTTAAACACTCTGATGGCATCACTTCAAAACCAGGCATTCCCACTAGGTATTTAGTCGCCCACTTTCCAGGCAGTCAGCATGCTGAATTGTTAATTCATGAGAGCAGAATGGAAAAGGTTTGGAAACAACAAGTCTTGCAGGCGGATAAAGACACACTAATGACTTGAATATAAATATATTAAGATTAAGCATTTAGTTTACTGTTGTGATCAGCACAAGCCATTAAGCATGCTGAGTACACTGAGTTGGAGCCAAACACTGGGTGTGGTGTTCGGAGTTAACTTAATGTGCAGCCTAAGGGATGAAATTACTTTCTGTTCTCCTGTACGACCAAAACACTGACCCAGAACCAGAGTCCTGCAGGGATCCAGTTTTGCACACCTGCACCCGCAAAGCTCCAGATCAGAGCCAACCCGTTACCAGTAAATATCTCCAAGTCAAATACGGACCTGCCCCAACCTGTTTATAAGTCCCATGACCCAATATTAAACACACCATTTGCGGTTATGCCATTTTGCCTCGTGTACACTCCCATTCACATGCAAAGCGTTCGCTCAGATGTTTACTTTCACTTTCTCAGGTGATATGCAACGTCACACAAAGATAGCTGGTAATCATCTGTCATCACATATCCAAAGTATTTGCCCTGTTGCTATCAATCAGCTGCATCTTCAGCTCTGGCTCAGTCTGACACATGACACAGTTGCCAGATCTGGCAGAAGCTGTTGAGCATCCGCATGGCCAGCTCAGGCACTTCTTATTATTTTAGTTCTCACCACTTTTACTCGTATTCTTGTTTCTCTCAGTGCCTCCTTGCCCTGCTCTTGCTCCAGCTCTTGGTTCTTTTACACTGCCTGTTCCAGGCCGGAATATCACGGCATTACTCCACCTCAACATTCTTTATAAAAGGTATGATTGTAGAATGGTGGGACAGAGTTGTCTCGCCTTTAAGCCAGCAGTGGAAGTAGTATCAGCACCAGTTCCGGACAGGACCGTGGATGGGACAGGTGTGACATTTTGACAATGCGTTAGGTGTGTGATCCACTGCAGAAGATTTAAAAAGCAGCTAGAAGCAGTTAGCAGCTAACTCAAAGAAGAACAACAGCCAAACATTTTTACAAATTAGGAAAACAACAAGGTCTAGGAGCTTCTTACCCTCTGAGCATAGAGAAAGATCAGCTGCTGTGTAACAGGGATAGTAAATGACTGTTATTGCCATGTTATGCCATTGTTATTGTTTAGAAAGTGCTGCCCATGGATAGGGCTGCATGGGTATGGCCAAAGTGATAATCAAGATTGCTCTTATCAATATTGAGATCAAATTCCTTTAGGGACAAAATATTTTCATTCTACTTTACACTTGACTAAACAATGCACTGCCTTTACCTGTGCTAGATTCTTGTAATGTACAGATCCTTGCATTAAGTAAGACTGGTCCTTATTCACGCTACATCTCCTAGAAACAAAATATACATACAATTGTACAAAACATTTTACCCATAATTTTATCAACAATGCACTGCTTTCACTTTCACCTTGTGTTACATTCCTGCTAATTAACAAATCGTTTCAACAGAATAAGACTTAAAATAAGGTTCTTCTTCTTCACTTGATTTCAGTGCATCTTCCATTTCTATCTATCTAGCACATGCATTTTTTGACAGTGGTCATGGCACCATGACACAGTGCAGTGTTGCTGTTATGAATGTCTGAGTTGACACTGGACAAGGACGGGGGGATTAACAGTAATGATATTGTAATGTTAGCAAAGTTTTTCTTCTTGGCATTTATGCATTGTCCTGCAGATTATAATCTTTTTTAGGTGGTTTAACAAGTTAGCTGCAGGACAGAAACGTCTCATGCACTCTTTGCAGATGACTTGTTCTCTCCTATGTCCAAACCACAGATGATTATGGTCGATGACGGATAATATCACAGTCGATCATGTTCATTTAATTGAGGGAAGCCAAAATCGTGATCTTGATTAAGATTTGACTAATTGTCCAGGCACATATGTTACATATCACACTAGATGCTGATGCTGTTGTGTTAAACATCATGCCCGTCACGCCTCTTTTGCTCTTTTACACGCTAACCTTTTTCTGGTTATCGTTGAACTAATTGGAAAGAAAGCAGCTCTGGGCACTCGAAACAGTCCTTCACTGCTGTGTCTAACCCGTGTAACAGCAGTAACAGAAAGTTTGCCAACTGAAGCCTTGTTATTCAATAAATGAATTTCAGATTGCACCTATTTTTTGTTGTTGGCCAATATACATTTCTATTCTTGTGTTTTGTGTCTTGTTTTCTTTTTTTTTTGTGAGTGCTTGATAATGATTTAATGTGAGTACTGGAATATGGACATTAGTATCCGCAGCAACCCGACCCAGTGCAGGACTTTGCAGATGACTCATCAAAAAGGCCTTATGTTATGTTGTATTGCAGCCAATGTGGCTAAATGATTCTGTGTTACTCAAACACAACAGATCCTTTAGAGATTGGAGCAAAGAATATGTCGGCCATGAGACCAGAAAGAAACCTGAGAGATAGAAGATGTGAACAGAACTAGCCGTACACAGGTAATAATCACAGGAAAAAGTAAAAACGTCTTACCTGTTGAAGAGACCAATGGAGGGAAGAGTCCAATCCACATGGCAGCAAGCGATAAAGAAAAAGAAAAGTTCAAGTTAGACTGAGTTTTATTCATTTCTCAGCAGCATGTTAAGTATGGCTGACTTGAAAGAGTGCCGGCAGTTGAAAGAGTTTGAGAAGTTCTGAGGGTTATACTGCAAGAAAATTACATAATCCCCTATATATTCATTTTGCCTATATATTCCACATGCATCTCAACATCAATTACACACATAAGGACACTCAAATTAAAACACAAACTGGTGACTGAGATAACCCAGCTAAAAGCCTTCTGAGAATTAAAACTATATTACTGTGAATGGAAATGTCCTAAAACCAAGAAAGTCACTGAACCTTTTAAGCTCTATAAAATGACTTAGAAAATGCCGGTGAAGTCCCCAGCTGAGGGGAAAATGGAACTAATTCCATTTTCAGAGCAAACAAAAAGACAAAAAGAGATGTATTGATTGCCAGCATAGCTCACTCTATTGTCCCAAAATGGATAGTGGGTTTCACACATAAAGTGGCACATACTGGCTATTACACCTAAAATATAGTCAGCCAAGCAAAACACCTCAGAGGGAGTCACGGGGATTAGACCCCTCTGAAATAACAGAGCAGACCAGCATGTGATAAGAAGCCATAAAGATTCAAGGATTGACAGTCTGGGCAAAACTTGATCGCCTGGAAATGACAAAACATATTAGTATGGATTACGAGCAGTGGATAAGACAAAATTGATAGCTACTGCTGCTTGAATCTCCTTGGGCAGATAATAGTTTACCCTCTAAGAGACAACTTGACTTTATTATATATAATAAAGTCACTGCTGCTTTGGTGTAAACAGCAACAAACTCCTACAGATGTCAGACGGAGACCAGGGTGAGCAGTCTTTTCTTTATCTGTTCATCTCTCATCCTCAAGTTGAACTGATGGTGCTGTTGACATGTATTGTATTGCACAGAGAGAGCGTCTATTATTTAGCCTGCACATTGATATAAATGGGGTGGACAAAACAACAGAAACACCTGTCAGTATGTTGTACAATTCAATGGCACCACAGCCTGCTGCCTCCAAAATGAACAGTTGATTCAACACCTCTCTAAAACACATTTACAACTGTAATCACCACCTTGCCGTTGTTTGCCTCCACCAGCCGGTCAAGTTGCAGTTTACGTTGAGGTCTGCCCAGACTCAAATGTAGCCATATAGAAATTAATATCAAATACGGATGTTGCTGCAAAGAAGCTACAAATTCTATAACATGCACGGTTCACAGAAGATCTATACAATCAGCAGTTTCAAGGTGGACAACCAAATGTCTCTCCTTCTGTTCCAGAGTTATGACGGTGCTTTATGGCCAGAAAAGTGTTTTTTGCAGAACATTATGATGTCACAGTGAAGCTGACCTTTGACCTTTTGGATATAAAATCCCATCATGTCATCATTTCATCATATTGGACACTTTGACCACCAAAATCTAATCAGTTAATTCTTCAGTCCAAGTAGACGTTTATGCCACAGCTGTCACTGGCGTAGAGGCATCTTGTTAATGATAATACCAGTATTATTTTTAATAAGATATGAAATATTCATATTGTGATACTCGTGATATTTCAATATTGTTGACATACTGACCTCATACTGTTACCCACGGCAACAACAAGCATGGCTGAAAGCGCTTCTGCAGTGATTCCGAAAAGAGCAGTTTCAGTAGTGTGGAATTAACCGTGGCGTCGTTAGACCTGGGCATCCTGAATGTTTTATAATTCAGCCCTGGACTTCTCAGACTCTTTTAGTGAGTTTCCGCTCAGAGGGAACTCATTCAGTGGCTCCTCTGGCAGCAGCACAGCGTCTCTCCCTCTCCTCACGGCTCAACAACAACTACATATATGTGAATGTGCAATAGTTATGGTAGCATACCAGCCTGTCACAGGTTACACAGGTGATGATTAGAGGAGAAACAGCAGAGCACAAAGGTCCAGGGAAAAAACCCCAAATTCATTTATTTAGGATTTTGCTAAAAGAGAACAAAATCGCCTGTTGATTAATATAGATAGATCCTAGGGTACATTTATTGTACTTGGAAACGGTTTAAATGTTGTGGTAAATTTTATTTTGTTGAACTTTTGATATTGTATACAGAGTCTGAATCTCACTCTGAGTTACTGTTGTTGTTAACAAACTGAAGAAATTAGTGGTAATTTTGTTTATTTTTTACTGAATATTTGAAGGTTGCCATGTAAAACTATATCACTTATTTTGTTGCAAATCTATGTTCTTAAATTAAATATATACATATTTTTTTACTTATACTGTATGTCATAGCGTCAAGAAAATTGTTATAGCAAAAATACCCTGGAATATCATGATACTATTTTGGAGCCATATTGTCCACCCCTAGCTCAGAGGCATAAAAACTAAACATCATAATGTTTTCAAGAAATAAGTCTGGACAAACAATCCAAACTTTATATATATTCAATTCATTATTAAGCAACACAAAAAAGCAGCATATCCTCGAAAGTGACAACCTGGAACTGGGGAATGTTTGGCATTTGTGCATGAAAAATTATTTTAACCATTTCTAACATTTTTTGGTGGACTTATCAATGAATCTGCTGTTACAGCTCCAGATACAAATAGAGAAAACTATTCAGAATGTACCTGAGTCATTATCCTATCACAGCAGAACACTTTCATTACAGGAAACACACAATCTATATTTACAGGAGCTATATATCCTGTGGAATGTGAGCCAAATGGCAGATCAAAACTGTATCGCTACTGACCCCTTCTGGAGAACATGGTGATGTACAACTGATGTTAACAGCATTGAGTTATGACACTTCAAACTGTCCTGTAGCTAGATGGCTTTAACAGATGCAGACACATAAAGTGCACAGTGGGAATGTCTGTGAATCATCGTACCACAGGCCCAGTATTTACCGAAACATGTTGCACCACGCTGTAAGAAAGTCAAAATGACTGCAATTGCACTGGAATATTTTAATCCAATCTAGTTTGTTGTTGTGGTTGGCTTTGATTGGATAGCACCACGGTAAGAAAGTCAGAAAGCAGACAGAGGTACTTGCATGGCTGTTATAGCACAACACTTTGATATATCATCCTGGCTAACTGCCCGCTCAGACACAACATCTTAATATTGCTGTCCAATCCACTCCTAATCTGAATTAATCCATAAAAAATTGGCAAAGAAAGGATAAACAGATGGACAGAGAAATCAACCAACCTCTCTAATGACAGATAATAGAGAGGCTTTTCTGTTCTCGAGCTAATGTCTTCATCACAAAGTAAGTGGAGTGTTGGAGTGGATGCCCGTAAGAAGATCAAAGCCAATCTAAAATGTCTGGCGAACCGAAGTGACACTGGATACACAAATATACAGAATTTGAAACATCCCTAAATTTGATTACTCTTCAAGAAAGCCACCACTCCCATAACTAGAGAGTCAAAAGTTTGCCTCTCTGAACTCAAAGTTTGACTAACTTAATACTCATGCTGCTATAGTGACAGACTGGGGCCATCTATCCATGCCGTCTTTTCTTCCTCCTCTTATTCATGCACCCCCCACCCCCACCCTGACTCCCTCTTGGCCCCACAGTAAAGGCCAAATTGCAGAATGTACTATCCCAAGCAGAACTCATTATACAAGACTAGAGACGGACAGAGAACAGAGGAGTCTGTGTGACACTGTTGGCTAGAGACAAACAGATACGCAAGATGGAGGAGGAGGAGGAGAGGGGGGTGAACTGGTTTTTTTTGCGATGATTAAAAGGAATAAAGAGCACAAATAAGTAGTGAGAGAGGGAGAAAAAGATGAGAGGGGTCCCGCTAATGAAGCAACCACTTGAGACGGGCACAGACAGACCTCTGGCAGCGCTGTTTTCAAACTTTATTTCGAGTGTGCCACAAAGGCACACAGTCAAACACATTCCTGCACCATCATGCTGCGTCACAAGCAACTTATATTTATGTACAGATTCCTTACACAAGTAACAGAGAATTAAAGTGATATGGTATGTTTTCATTAGTGTATTATCACCTGAAACTAAGAAGCATTGCGTTGTCTTTATTTCAGAAAGAGTCGTTTTTATCTACATACGGAGAGGGTCCTCTATCATGGAGACCGCCACGTTGTTTTATAGTGGCCCAGAACAGACAAACCAAACACTCTGGCTCTAGATAAGGCTATTTGTGTTTTTACATAGGCCAGTTCTCCCACACACTTAGCACACAGGAGAAATTTCAGTTGGTTGCAATCTGTTTTTGTGGCTGAGTGGCTAATGGGAACAACAAGGTATGAAACTGTTTCAGTAGTAGGTAAGACCGCTGCAGCCGACAACAAGGTGCAAAGTAACAATTTGGGCAAATGTTCGCACTGTCAATGTATGTCTAAAAGTTGCTTGTTTTTGCCACTGACAGGTTCAGATTATTATCTAAGGTGTCTGACGACTTATGAAGGATCCCTAGAGAAATAGACCTCCTTTACTTTAAGGAGTAAGATCCTTTTTGTTCAGACAGAATTTGCCAAACTCACCAGACTCTATTTAAATAAACAGTGATTTCATCAGCATAAAACACACTCAATTCAAAGTCGACAGAAACAAATTAACTCAAAAAACATCTTGGTTAGTCCCAACACTGTTCGAACAATCACCAACTCATTATAATAGTTTAAGAAAAGTTCAAATAAACCCTTAATTCACTCAGCTGAATGTAAAAATATGCTGGCACTGTGCACCCTAAAATTAGCGTTTATTTAAATGGAGTTTGGTGGAATTGGCATGGGCAATTTTGGGGCTGTTTCTGCTCAAACAAAAAGGATCTTACTCTCTAACGAAAGGTCTATCTCTGTAGGGATCCTTTCCATCATGTAGTACTAATAATAATAATAATAATAAATTTATTTATAGAGCACTTTACATCAAAGTGCTGTACAGGTGAACACCATAAAAAAAATACATATATAAAAAAAGCAAGCTACCTAAGACTCAATACGCATCAATAAACAAGTGGGTCTTAAGCTTTGCTTTAAAAACCTCAATCGAGCAAGCCTGTTTAATTTCAAGAGGCAGGTTGTTCTACAGTGTCGGTGCGTGGTAAGAAAAAGCCCGCTCACCAACAGTCTTCTTTTTGACCTTTGGGACACACAGACGACCACTCCCCTGAGAGCGAAGAGACCGTGTGGGCAAATAAAAATCAACAAGTTCTTTCAGGTAAGAAGGTGCCAGACCATTTAAAATTGTATATGTCAATAACAGCACCTTAAAATCAGCTCTAACCTGGATAGGTAGCCAATGAAGAGAGGCCAACATGGGAGTTATATGGTCATATCTAGATGATCCAGTCAGAATATGAGCTGCCGCATTCTGCACTATCTGTAGACCATGAAAACTCTTCTTAGGCAACCCTGGTAAAGAACATTACAATAATCCAGCCTAGATAGTAGGACACTAAAAATAACAATCACAGCCTGTCAGTGACAAAAACAAGCACTTTCAGTGGACACAAATTGATGGTGCAAATCTCCCCAGAGTGGTTACATTGCAGCCTGTATTGCTGCTGCGAGCTGCAGAGGTCTTACTTAACACCGGGTCAATTTCAAATATTGTTGTCTCCATTAGTCACTAAGAGAGAGACACATAGGGGTCCAGGTCGGAAAATACCGAACTTACCCTTTAAATTAACATTTGTCAACAGCATGTTAATCACCATGACATCTACATCTGCGGCACAACTGTCACCTGATACTGCACGCTGTGGCAAAATTCTATCCAACAAAGGATTTCCATTATTTGATAAATATACAAAAGCACTATCTTGATTAAAGGCTCATAACAAAATGTCCACAACTTACATCATCTTAGATCATACTTGATTACAGACACACAACAAATGGGGTGGGTGGGTGGGGGGCACACAACAGTGAATAGGACATTAACGGCTATATGAGCTAACATTCAAGCTGACAAAGCCGAGGATTCGCTGGCATGTATTCTGGCATTTCTTCAGGTGACCTGGCAAATCCATGACCATCGTCTGCTCTTGCAGTGTACCCATACTTATCCATCTGAGCTCATCTATCTCTCCCTGCCTTTGTTTCCATCTACAAATATCTTAATATTCATGGTCAGTTTCATGTGTAATGTTAGATGAAAGGAAAACAAGATGAGAAGTCCTTAACACAGAACAAGTTTAACAGGACTTCATTAGATCTTGATGTATGCCTTCTCACTGCACAGCCAACACTCAGGCTGGCTCTGCAGATATAAGCTTAGCCAGTGGTCTCCCCTGTGGCTGTGTACCTCTTGTCTTATCTCCCTCCTCCACTGGTGGACTTCATCTTATAGGCCCCCATAGAGCCCCAAAACACAATAGTTCAGCTCACATCGGTGGGGGGGGGGGGGGGGGGGGGAATCCTAGGAGCTCGAGGTCTGCCAACACCATTTCTGTTTACCAAGTACCAGCCCATATCATATAGCACACAATAACAACTAGCCTGAAATTGCTGACCAATGGCTATAGAGAGTGTGTGAAAGCATTTAATAGAATTGTGTCAATGCATGAACAAGAAATGGCTCCTTTAAGACCCAAAGTACTCCAATATAACCCGGCTTTATTTGCAAAATAATGTGATACTATTAAAAAAATCTTCCAGGCTGCAGCTACCAATTGTTTTGATACCTACTTTACCTGACAATTATTTTCTTAATTAATTGATTAAAAATCTGTGGTTAGAAAACTGTGAAAAGTGCCTTTCACAATCCCCAAGAGCCTTCAAATCTTCTTTTGTCTGATTAACACTCCGAAATAATCACACCTAAAAAGCCAGAACCAAAGAATTTGTTATTTCACTTGATTAATGACTTGATTATCACAGCTGGTGATTAATTACCTGTTGATCCACTTATTGATTTTTTAATTTAGCAGTTATTCTACCTACAGCTTTTACAGTCTCTTTCATGCTGACACGCACACTGAGTGACACAGAACACACACACACACACGCACAACAAGGCCATGTGCAATGCTCATCAAAGACACAATGTCAGGATTACAGTGTGAATAGCCCTCACTCTGTTGTTGACATTTAAGCGAATGCTTACACAGGGAAATCAATCCTGTGTAGATCAAACAAGTAAGTGTCCGGTTTGCAAACACGCTGGGAGCAGCAAAATAACACACATGTGAAAGGATTATAGACTGCATGGTTAGACACAAAAACACATCTGCATACTCATATTTCCCTAAGTCAGATAGATTGAGACTTCATTGATCACACTGGGGGGTATGAGCCGATGCACATGTTCATATGTGAGCATGCAAGCAAAGCGGTGTAAGCTCTCCACAAATTTTTTCACTGTCCATCTCCTTTCAATAATCCCTTTCTTTCTAATCTACATGGCAGCTCCCCTTTAAATCCCAGGTCAAACAACACGCTATGGGAGAGCGATGGAAGAACAGAAGCAGAAATGAGTGTTGAACTGCATTAAAGGGAAAGTTTGGATTTTTTGAAGTGGGTTTGTATGAGGTACTTATACATATTAAGTTTATTACATATAGCAGATGTCAGTTGGCACGCTCCCTGTTTGGAGGAGCAGGCTGGAGTCCAACACAGAAGCTAAGCAATGTACTGTCGTAGATGGGGGTCAGCAACAAAACATATTTCAGCCACCTAAAAAACAGTCCCATCTAAAATAAAAAAGGATATCAGTTTAACTGTGCGCTACATTGGGAATATTTTCACTACTTTATGTTTCCATCAGAGAGCCCCTTTTGACGGGGAAGACGTTAATGACTTCAGTTCCCCATCCATGTTACCAAAGCCACCAGACTCCATTTTCAAAAATTACATTTTAGCTCACTGAACACAGGAGCTGCTGGTCTACCACTGCTTCAGTCAGTTAGTTAGTTTGTGTTATTGTGTGACTTTGGTGAATCTGAACTAACCCTTTAAAACACCGAAGTCACATTATAACACAAACAAAATAATATTGAAGGCAGTAGTAGACCAACAGCTCATGTGTTCAGCTATCTTAAATTACTGTTTTTGTCAATGGAGTCTGACTTTGAAGAGAGCGACAAAACAACTTATTTTTTCTGTTGGAAATCACTGTGTGACAGCAAGGTAAAGCACTGTTAGTACTCTCACTATAGCGTGGACTTAAATTTGTGTGGTTTTTTCTTTCTTTAGGTGGCTAAAATCCATTTGTCGGCCCCTCCCCCCCACCCCTTCACAGCTGTACATTGTTAGCTTCCATGCTGGACTTAG
The DNA here is from genome assembly GCF_041903045.1 of Epinephelus lanceolatus. Lineage (NCBI taxonomy): Eukaryota > Metazoa > Chordata > Actinopteri > Perciformes > Serranidae > Epinephelus > Epinephelus lanceolatus. Next base: position 11,723,830 of record NC_135752.1, read on the forward strand.
CCTGCTTCTCCAAACTGGGGCCATGCCGACTGACATTTATTGTACATAATACACAGTGTAGGGATATACCCCTACAACCCCATTTCAAAAAATCTGCACTATCCCTTTAAGGCTTTTCAGAAGCTTTCCAATATGCAAATCAATCTGTTTTTACATGACTGAGGCTACAAAACAAAATCAGTTATCTTGAACAGTATCTTAACTTTAATTGTCTTTTGAACTTGACGTACTGAAAATGTATGCCAGTGAGAGCTCTGGATTTCTTAGTGTCCCAGTTTTGTCAATATTTTTTTTCTTTTTAACAACCAATCCGTCCTCAATGCAATTGACTATGAGCAAATTAGAGTTTATATAGGGTGCAGAAATATAGCGCTCTTAAGTAGTCTAAATTCTTTCTTGAAGGCATCTGTAATAGTCTTTGCTCTGACAGGACAGGCTATAAAGATGCAGAAAAAAAATTAGAGGATGGAGAGAGCCAGGAACCCGGTTTTATAGGTAACGAGACATATCATTACAGAAGTGGGACTCTAGTGCTTCAATTATCCTCCTCTTAGTTCATTCCTAAGCTTTTTACTGCTGCTCTTTATAACATCCCCGTCTCTTTGTATGTGTAAGGAAGAATCACCATTACTCGTTCTTTCCTTTAATTAGTCCCTTTCTTTTCTCCTGCTCACTCAGTTTCCCATTAGCGCTAATACACGACACCAGACTCTACCATAACAAAGCAAATGTGGGACAAAACAAACCACGCCTGTGCTGATATGTTGACGTGGCATTAAGTACATATCTCATGATATCTGATCTAGTTTCCCGTTTTGTTCCTTAATACTTTATGTTTTTTAATGTAGGAATTTATGGAATTCAGTCACGGCCCACATAAGGGTCGCTACTTCCCATTCAGCCACAGAGACTCCATTGTCATATGAACAATAGGCATAATTTGTTAAATGGCCATGTGAAATTTAAGTGGCCCACAGAGTGAGGCTATGGAGAGGTGACGAGGGATTTGGCAGCAATTCAGGCGATACTGAGGCTGGCAATTAATGGTTCTGTAAAAAAAATCTCTATGCGTCAACCACTGACCTTTGATATGTGCAAATGTGCTGACTGTTAATTGAGCTCTCACCTGCATGTAAACAGTATCTGGCACATAAACACCCGCTTCAATCTCGCAAAGATTACTATGCATAAGCACACAAGTGAACACACAGAGCCTGTATCTTCTAGAGGTGGTCCTCTTGAGACAAAGGCATACGTGCACTCATGGTGCATGTTGTGCCATACAATGAACATGACTCAACAAATTAAATTGGAATGTGGGGGGGGGGGGGGGGGCTTGTCCAGTGAGGTTGGGCGGTTTCAATAGACCACATTGTTAACATTGGGACTATTTCTAGAGCAGAAAGTAGTTACAATAAAAACTGTAGACAGTGTGTTCTGTGGATGTGGATTGTCCAGAGTAACAATGGTACCATTTCTGGAAAGAGATGTTGCTGATAAAAGTTTCTTAATGTATTTTTTAATGCTGCACCACAAACTAAATTCCATTCACCTCAATTGTATTGGTGAAATTTCAGGAACCAGCATCTAGCATTGAATATAAATTTCAAAAAATGGCCAGACACTATTAAGAAGTGTGAACATTTTCATTTTTAATTTATTTATCTATTTATTTTTTTTGTAATTTGGGCATACTGATGCTTTGTATTAATTTAAGGGGGGGAAATGTTCACCTCCATAAAGCACTGTTTAGTCCCAAAAGACAGTAATAAAACACCCCAAATGTAAATTGTACAATATACCCAAATACCTCCAGTTGCTGACAAAATAACTGAAATTCCTGTCCATATGTAAAAATAGATGTATTTTGCACTGAGGCACCAGGGTCCCTGCAGCATGAGGCAAGTTAGATTCAAAACTTTTTAATACTTTTTTAATGCCAGCCAAGATGAAGTTCAGGACTAATTTTAGGAACACCAAATCTGCAGGAAAAAAATGAACCGACATCTATTACATCGATTAGTCTGGGAACATTGCGCAGACTAGGTCTCCTCCTCCCTTATTTGACTTCTGCAGTACAGTTCATGTTTTGTGACCACACCACAGAAATCTGTTGCTGCTGACCCTGGAGATGGGGGTGAAGGGGTGGTGGAGACCTGTGTAGAACTGGACTGGAATATTCCTGGCGTTTGTTGGTGAGTGTTGTCTCCGATTTTGTGTTTGCCACTCTACATTTCGGATGCTATTGCCTTGATTCTCACCGGGCTGAGTTTGAAAAACTTTTTCAAAAAATACTCAAGAGCCTCCTATGCATTGTCTTGTACCGGTTTTAGCCATGCTGCAAAGCAAAAAAGCCAGTTTTAGCTGAATCTGCAATTCCTCATGTAATTCAGGATACAGTAGCAGCTAGCTAGCTGAAAGTGAGTCCTCTGCTTTGAGTATCCAGCCGGAAACAAAAATAGGAGTGTTTTTGGTTACTTAATCCCGATCTGTATGACGTTAATGTGAATGGCATATGGTAAATAATAAGAAAAAAAAACAGATGTTACCATTTAGAGATTTTACAATGCAGGGTTGGAAAAACACAATTCATAAAAAGCCTACTTCGCATGTCTTAGCATTTTTAAGACTTCTCAAAGACTGATTTAAGACATTGTAATGCCCATTAAGCCCTTATTTTTAGATTACTTGGTCTAAATATTGATGCACAAAACCTGGCACAGAATCTACAATAACTTACAGTCTTAGTACATTAAATTGTGCTTTATTATTAGGCCCACTTTCTGTTGTGACTCTCCAACAAAAGCAATATTTGGACTAGTAAAATAAAAATGTAACAAGAGCTTTGATGGTGCTGGACCCATCCTGAGCACGGCTCCTTTGTTCCCAGTGATTTCACTGTAGAAACCTGGATTCAGTGTGCAACAGCTGACCTGCTGCTGTGCAGAACAGCATTTAGGTTAATAAGTCTACCATTAGCTCACAATGCCACATAAGCAGATTAAAATAATTAGTAAAGCTACCGCTGCTGTGCCACGTGCATTGACTGTGCACAACCCCTCTCTTAAATTACATTTATTTAGCTGACTCTATTTGGACACACCCGTGTCGATCCTGCTGCTGTGTGACTGCCAGCTGTGTAGTTTAGTCAAAGCAAAGCAGCCTGCATTCTACATTTGTTTGGTCAGTGTGAGACATGTCCAAAAGCAGATGTTTCAACTCGAGTTTGCAAGGCTGTGATACTCAGAGAGAGACGGAGCAGAGAGCGCTGTCATGGTGTGATTTAGATATCAGGAGGCGGAGCTCAGTTCTGGTGGGCTCTGGCCTAATTTAACCCCTGACAGTACCCCAGGGGCTTACATACAGTAATTTCTCCTTTTGATCTGTGTTAAATACGAATTCACAGCAGGGAGTTCCTGTGCTGGCAAACAGGAACCACATGAGACTGGCAGTATCAGAGAGATGAATGAAAAATGATGATACTTATTAAACAGTGTGTTGTGTTCAGTTTTCAGCTGTATTGTAGTTCCTGTAGAGTACAGTCGTTGCTGTTCTTTGTTGATAGCTTCTACTTTTTCCCAAATATTTTGCTATCACTCCCATTTTTTAGCATGCTAACATGCTAAACTAAGCTGGGGAACATCATAAACATTATACCTACTTAATATCAGCATGTTAGCATTGTCAGTGTGAGCCATAGATGTATAATGACTACTGTAGATATCAGATGCCAAGATCGCGCCTATTTATTCTAATGGAGTTGCTCATCAGGCGCACATGCCAAAATTTGCCAAAATTTCTAGCTTTCGGGATTACTTCCGCAGTATGCAGACCATTGAATATGTGCGGTAGTGTTTCTCCCGCTGGCTCCGCCTGTGTGTTTCCATGGACACAGACATCTCTTTCATGGGAAAATACTTTCTGGGCCACAGGGGTTTGTTTTTTTTACTGCAGTACCACAAGTGGCCACTGGGGAAAATTGGCTGCAAAGCTAGGCAGCATTAGTGGGGGCCTAGTGTTAGCATATTAGTATGCTGATGTTTAGCTATAAGCGCTGTTAGCTTGGATGTACTCTTGTTACTGTCCAAACAGATGGCAAACTCACTGTAATTGGCCATACTTGGGAAAGTACATTTGTTTCTTTGATTGTTAAATGACTCTTGCATGCATTCCAACACTTCTTGCAGTTCCTTCACAATAAAAGCCTTCTGAAAACATTTACTTTCAATTGTATTTTACAGTAATTCTGTGGTTGTGGTTCTAACTGATGTAGTGTATGAAGAAGATCTAGATCAGTGTATGCACTAGATTCTTATACCAATAAAGACTTAGCCAAAACAATAATTATATTCACTGTATTTACTCTGAAGTAGGAGCAGGAAGTGTTGACTTAGCTATCACTCTTGGCGACTAAGACTTAATTAATTCCTTGCACCATAAAAGTTTCTCTCAGTCTATTTTTAGCAGCTTGTTTTGTATCAGTCTGAAATACGAGTTCAGGAAACAGAGTGGCTCCTTTCTATCTGTCAGATGCAGTGGTACTAACAGCAAGCTTCTAAGTGGAACAAGTGAACCGAAAAGACAAACAGGTGCCTATTTCAGTTTGGAAAAAAGCTTAAAGCTTCAACAGTTGAATGAAGTAAGCTACACCTTTTCAGTTTCCTGTTATTGCAACAAACCTACTGATTTTAGTAGCTTTCATAATGGCACACTGTGGGTAACTCAGCCCATGGCAGTCTGCTAACAAGTCTCCACACACAGACACGCACGGACAAAGACGACACACAGACAAACTCAAACATTAAACACAGACAAACAAAGCAGGCACTTAAAGTGAATTCTGTTTGCTAATCAACGTGGCCCGTAGTCATCCCTCTGATCAACAGCACTTTATCTAGCGTGGGAATCCACATCCAAGCTATAAACAGCAATCTCACAGTCCCTCTCTCCGACACACATGCACAGACACATTGTGGGTGTGTTTGTGTGCGTGTCTGTGTCCTTCCGCAGATGAAACGGTAGCTGTCAGTGAGGCCAGAGGGAGAAAGCGGGTAAATTTCGGAGGTCTGTATTTAAACACCTTCATACACCTCACTCAGGGACTGTATCTTTTCCCAAAGTGGCACAGCCTCAATGACAAAAGGTACTTCTGTCTGTCTGTGTGTGTAAGTGTGCATACATACAGTGTTGCTGTATGTGTGTAGCTATTCAGAGAGATCGAGGGCAGGACACAGGAGGAGTACAACTATCTGGGACAGTGCAGTCTCCACCAGTTGGTTCCACAAAGACACTGACGAGCTCAACTGTAGCTCTGTGTTGCACATAAAAATCACTTTATATTATAACCTCAGCTTAATTTACTGCATATCTGCATACTTGCCAACACACTGAAACACAAATTGTTGTATGATCAGTGATTTGCTATAAAAATAGTTGCAGTTTTGAAGAGTATGTGTGTGTGTGAAGGGTCCAAGTCGAGAGGTTTGTGACAGGAAGTGAGGTACATTGGGAGGGAAAGGGGAACCGTTGGGAGTGGAGTTCATTTCCCCCTCTTTCCTGTTTTCTGTTTTGTCCCAGCACGTTAGGCCACCTTCTTACATCATCAGCATGATTCCTCTCACTCCCACAATGTGTGTGTATGTGTATGTGTATGTATGCAATACACTGAGAGAGAACACTGTAAGATAAACTGAGGCAAGCTGATAGTACAATAATATGTCATGCAAGGTGTGTCCAAAAAGTGTCATGCATGTCTTAAACAATGATGTTGTTATCGGGTCACCCTCGCTCATGTGTATGTAAAAGAAAAGAAAAAAATCATTCTTGTTGTCATGGCAACATATGTGAATTTTTTACCACTATGTTCAGGAAATAAACTCAAGAAACTTAAACTGTCCGTATGTGTTTGGACCATTTATTTGGCCCAGATCATACCTGGTATTAAAATGCGTCTGAGATGATCCAATCAGCAGGTGGGCATTGCTAAATACAACCACAAAGACGCATTGTGATCCGATCACTCAAGCCACTTGCCGAGGTGGTCTGGGACGCATTTACCCACGTCTTTTGTAGTGTAGACGCTAACGCATCCAGATACGCCCCCCACAATGACTATGTTATGAATGCAGGACATGGTGGTTATTTTGGCGCTCTAATATGTGCTAATATACGGCAAGCTGGATGAAGTGTTGCATGATCGTCCATTAATTTGTCATATAGGAAGAAATGTATTGAATTCTGCTGACAGCGATATCTCCAACTGCACAGACAGAATCGCTAATTTGACCAGTGAGCATGCTAGCAATAGTGTGGATGTAATAACTGTACACTGGGTCCTTTGACCTTTAAGTGTAAGTTATGTAGGCAGTAACAAAATCTAAACACAAGTGGTCAGCTGGAGATGTGTGTGAACCGTGATGCGACTCAGCTGTCCACTCAGCTGGCTCTTAGTCTCTCTCAGGAAGCAGCTTTTTGTTGATCTGAATAATGACTCTGCGACACATCTACTGATCCCCTTTGCTGGTTACCATAGAAACCATGAAAGCCTTGTGATACCTTGCCTATGATAAAACATTTGTGAGCGGATTAAATAGTTAACAGGGGGGAAAAAAACAGTTTAAATGTCACTGAACAGGTGGCCCTTTGCACTTTGGTAAAGGTCAGAGTGTCAAGTTAGTCCCCGTCTCCCCAACTTTTCTTCAAGTCTGTATGTAAATAAAATGCAACACTTTTTTTTGTTTTCTTTCATAATTTATGGCTTCATCGCTCTGTGAAAGCACCGCAGGCCTCAGATCCTTTCAGATAAACCCTCACTGCCCCCCCAGCCTCAGATGAATATTTATAAATTTGAGAGTGGCTTTGTGGCAGCTCTGAAAGCTGAGTGACATGAGACAAGTAAGCGAGACTTTAATCTCAAGTTCAAGGAGTTTTTCATCTGTCGTGCCTCATAAATCAGAGAACAGTCAAAGGTGCAGCAACAGAACTTTAGCACTGTAGTCAAACAACTTTGTCAGGCCGCTTTTGTTTTAATATATTGTCCATGCTTGGTTTTTCAGGGGTCAACACCTTGAGTTGTCACTTTAAAAACCTGTATATTTTTTAGAGTGTGCAGTAGAGGGCCTAATGCATGCAAACAGTGTGTACTCTTTTCTGTAGGCTGGTTTCATTTTGTTTTGACAGCCAGAGGCCTGGTTTGGTGATGGGCTTTTGTATCCACAGATTTTATTGGTTACCAGTCTGTCTTGATCTCTGTGATGAAAGCCTGTTTATCTGTACATCAACATCAGAAAGGCAGAAATGAAAAGAGCAAAGAGAAAATATAAAAGAGCGAGAAGCCAATCGTTAAGTTCCTCATTAGCGTTATGGCTGTGGGAATATTTCTCACAGAATATTTAAAATTTACCATTAAAAAGTAGCTGAGGGTTTTTACAACTTGGGTCATCATTCTTTTCAGTCATAAAACACTGTACTTCTCAGACAACAATTCTAAAAAGAAGTCAGACGAAGCAGGAAACACAAGCACTCACACCAAGACATGGGTTGACAACCCAGCTAAGTCAAACTTATTTGGTAAAAAAAAAGACTATTGTTAAAACCATTACCGAAACCAAGGCTGAGTATCTTTCAATAAATTACTTTACCAGTACCAATACGAGCACCCTTAAAGTGATACCAATACCAACAGAGGACTTCATTCAATGATGTAAATGGAGTGGCAGTATTCTATATCTCACAATATTTTGGTTGCACCACGGCCACTGAACTGCCAACTCAGTCAAGTACACCATGCTCAACAGTGTTAGCGTCTCATAGCTATAGTTACCTAACAGTTATGAACAGGTTTAACGTCAGAGTAGAGCTGTTTTGGTGCAAGTTTGTTGGGACTGTTTATCCGCTTGGTGTTGGATGTTAGCTGCTTATAACCAGATGTTGAACTGACGGTTCGCTAAAAAAAGAGCGGCTATGTAGGGGCAGCAACAGAAAGTTTGCTGATCTGGCAGGGAGTCGGGATGGTCTGAGATCAGACCCCTGTTACAAAAAGGATCAAATGCAAGTACAATTGGACTGGAGACGATTAAATACTACTTAATGCTGGGTTATTTTGGTCAATACTTCAAAAGGTATCGAGTACTGATACTCAGCTGTACTACAAAAATCCAGTTTACAGTTCAAATTCCTGATTCTACTTTGAACAGCAGAACATACTTCAAACAATAGCCCTTTTTAGATAGGAACTGTGCAAATTTGCAGGGAAGCCCAATCAGTCTTTTTTCAGCATTGGCAGTATAAAAACAAAATCGGGTGTGCGGCAAAATGCCGCCTGCCTACTTTTGTTTATACAGAATGTGCCTTTTTCGGAGCAATGGGGGCCGTGAGCAAGGAACAAAACGTGTAGCTCAGCGTGTGACATAAACAGTGACATGGGAGGGAAGCCACGATGAGTCAGTCCTTCTGCGATTCTGTCGTAAGTCAGCCCGATCTTCACCACTCCCATCACTTGACGGTTAATGGCCTCTTCATTTGCAAGGACAAGGAGGGCGCATAAGTCTTTGTCTCCCCAGTTGCTCATCTTTACAGTGTCTGTCAGGTTTGTGTTTCCCTCTTGCTATTAGCTGCTCGCCAAATCCTGCTATCAGCTGTTTTCTGTTTATCCACCGCCAGTGGGTCGCACGTCATCAACAGCTCCTCAAGTCTTCAACAGCCCCTCCCGTTGCAGAAGGCCGCCTCGGTCTGTTTAAACTTAAAGGGTTCCGCCAATATGACTACCCTACCAGGTGGAAAATTGGGCATCTTGGATCAACTCGCCAATCCGGCTCTGTGTGTCTAAACGCTCACAGCTTGCCGGCAAAACGGCCCAATCTGGCAGTGTAAAAGGGGCTTATGTTTTCTTGTAAAATTAGTAATCACTTTCTGTTTAAGTTCCACTGCTGTGCTGTTCTTATCTACACCATGCTGAGAGTGATGTCATACAAAATCACACACTTGCTCCTCCTTGTCACCCTGCATAACTTTGAGGTGGGGGAAAAAAAAAAAAAAAAAAAGTTGTGAAGGCAAACACCCACACATAGAAACACACATACTAATACCTTGAACAAGCCTTACCCTAAAAACTAACTTTAAAAGCAGGAAAAAAAGATTTGCAGTGTAATCATCATGTATCACAGACAGATTGTGCACTCCTAAACTGTTCAAGTAGACACTGAACCACTGTGGAACACCCACAGGCAAGAGACCTTAACTATTTGCTCTGTTATCTTGGCTCATTGAAAACTCAATGGGTGGTCCAGCTCCTTGTGAATCAACACAACAAGGCTTTGTCAGACCAGTCTGCACATAAAAAAAACCGTCATGTATATATATAATGCAAACCACAAATAAATATCACATATGCAAATAAATGCACCCAATCTCACAGAACATTAAGTCCTTGAGAGACATTTGCATTGCAGAATTGTCTTTCCAATAATACTGTCATGGCAATAGGTAGAGCTGTAAAGCCCACATAATGGGAAGGTGTGAGTCATTGCTTTAGCTATTAATTTTCACATCACTTTATTTAAATTTCATCACACTGCTCATTAGTTTGGTGAAAGCATTTAGCATTTTAAATGCATCTTCTTGCTTTGTGTCTGTGGTGTTTTACAGCTCAGGTTTCTTTTGTGAATGTGAAACTCTGTGTAGTGCTCAAAGCATCAAAAAATACATTTGGAAAAACTCAACAGCTATGTCTCTTTCCAGAAATAATGACCTGGTTACTCACAAACCTTGTGGTGAGCATTTCAGGTAGGAACTATTTTCTTTCTACCTAACTACACTTACCAACCATAGCACCCCACATTAGGAAGCCTGTTGGTAGAAAGAAAAAAGTTCCTACATGAAACTGCTCACAACAAAGTCTGTGGATTATCTTGGGGTCATGATTCCTGGAAAGAGACATTGCTGCTGAGTTTTTTACATGTATTTTTTGGCACTTTGAACACCACAAGCCGAGTGTCATGTAATTCCATTATACTGGAAAGATGGCAGACATCTTACTGGCTGATATCTCAATCACCTGGCAGCTCACACCAAAACAGCACTACAGGACAGAGGAAAAAATATGTATTTTTTGATTTTGGGGTGAACTGTCCCCTTTAAGCTAACCAGCAGAGAGACAGCAGTGATGATGTCATCCAGACAGAAAATGTCAGAGCTGCTGAATAGACAGTGAATAATGGAACAACTTCTGGTGCATTAATGAAAGCTGCAAGTTATTATTCTGGGATATGAGAGCATATTCTGATCCACAGCTTGAAGTGGTGCATTCAGATAAATCTAATGTGGATGAAGTTTGCTGAACAAAGAGTCTTTGATGTGCAACCTGATCATTAAATGTCAAAGACAAACTAAAAAAAGTCTCAGTTGTAGACAGTCGTCAGTTTTCCCTGTCCGCAGATACTGAATGCATCGAGAGCATTGAAACATCTACTGTAACTACATCTGCATGCAGCATGGTGCCATACAGCATTCATGCTGACACTGCAACATGCCTATCAAATTTCTAAGCCTACATGAATACAACCAGACACACAGTGAGCCCATACATCCGTTTAACTGCCAGCTTCGGTGGTGGCTGTGAATGTCAAAAAGCGCAGTCAGGATAAAAGCCATTGTTGAGGGCCACATCTGCTGAGAGGGGCCACGAAATCCAATTATTAACAACTCCATATGGACTCCAGCTGGATTAATAATGAGAGTCAATATATCAACATATTATTATCTTATTATAAGAACAGCCTACGCCTTGAAGCACGCTTTCTCCACTCATGTACACACCTACAGAACATACAAATGTGCACTCACGCAGTGTGCCGAGAGCTAATATGTTTGCTGTAATATTATATGTTGACAACAAAGAGAGATACACTTATGTAAGCTGAAAGTTTGGCGCAATGATGGCATTAGGGGCAGAGTCCAAAATGAATAGGTTTCTTCTTCTTGGGAGAGTGAATGTGCACGGCAGATTTCATACAGATCAGGGCACTATAAGATTTTTTCATCACAGACAAACAAGCGATGGAGTGACGGATGAAGATGGTCACAACCTCCTCTCCTTTACAGAAAAAAACAACAACATTCAAATATGTTATTAAATAAAATAAAGCATCATCAGTAAGGTTTTTAAGTAGCTTTATTGTGCATCATTATGTGTGGGTGTATGTTCCCTCAGCAGCGAGTGATGGGAGTAATTCATTAGTTAAGGAGTGTTTTGGGAAAGCAACAAAGAACTTAGATCTACTAAAAGCCAAGGTTTTTGTGGCCCTCAATTCAAATGTTAAGCACTTGCTACAACAAATACACAATAAAACATCTCCCACAGTCCCCATTAGTGGTCCACAGCACAGAACACAATGAAATGGTTAATTGATTTCAATATTAATAACCAGCAAGTGCCAGTGCACACACAAAAGGCTACATCTGCAGCATCATGCCCAAACATGCAATCGAAAAAGAATCAGATCTTTAATCTCAAACATGAGAGCTTGTGTCTGTAGATGAGAAGAATGTACCCTGCAAAACACATGTACGTAATTGTACAGTATGCTAACAAACGCCCTCAACCCCCTATTACTCCCCGAACCTGAAATCCACGTATACAGTGAAACCACCCCCGTTCATTGCTGTCAAACATGTATCAAAATCCCCTCTGTTGTCTGTGATTTATGGCTCTAACTAATTACATAGCTGTTCTTCAGAGAGCTGGGGTAGGAGGGGTAAAGGAAGGCTGGAAAGAGATTGGGGGAAATGAAGGCAGGTCCTGTGCTACTAAAAGCCTGGAGGCAACAGTAAGGTGTTTGTGAAGAAGCGACACTATGGACAGTATGTGAACTAAAAGGCTTTGATATTAAAATATAGAGAGCTGTGTCAGCCCCCACGCATACTGCACATACATATAATCAGTATGGTGCAGAATTCAAGGGTGAAGGTTTCTTTTAATTAAACTGAAGTACTGATCTACTCAAAGATGTTTTTCTTCTGTTCATGTCCCTTAAAATGTCAGATCTTGACTACACTGACCTGTATCCGTGCAAAGTTTATCACTATGAGTGTTTTCACATTCCTCAACAGAAGGCCGCAATATCTGTGCACTACCCTAAAATCTGAGGTACACCACTAATATGAAAGCCAATCGCTGTCTATTAAGGTATACATACATTGACTGGAGAACAGACTTTGACACAACACCGACAAAGAAACCTGAAATCTCCAGCACAGAGATGACAATCATAACAGAGAGCATAGTTAGCATTAGCATAGTGACAGTTTTGAGGGCAAACATGGTAGAGTGTGCAGTCTTTGGATGTAAACTGGACCAATATGAAAACACTGAAACATCGTAGCAGATATAACACTACATTCGTTAAGTGTCACGTGATTGCCCCCTCAACATATGTGCAAAAACTTGGCAGGCAAAAGTAAATGTTTGGTTGACTTAACTTTTTATTAATTCACATATTGCATGTCAATTTTTTGCTCATGTTTAATTTTTCATATGATATTAGGTCATAACCACTAGTTGCTGCTCATACCCAAGTTATTTTTTGGATTAGATGGGTAAAACAGGGGATGTTCTGGTGCAGCAACAAGTCTGGAAAAAAAACCCTTTGTAGTAACTTTAAACTAAACTGAACATTTTGTTCAAATGCTCTGAGCAATAACATAGGAAATATCTTATCTTATTATGACTTAAAGTTCATGAACACACCAAATTTGGAAGAATGAGTTCCCAAATCCGGAAATCAGACCATCGTCAGAGTGCGTGAATGCAGCATTATTTTATGTTTAACAACCACAAACACTGTGTCAACCACTAACAAGCTAACAAACAACATAAATAAAATATGCTGACTACACTTAACATTCTGATACATGTGCTAGTCACCGATTTTGGTGCACAACAGACTCCTCATCCAAGTCTGGGTCAGACTGAGGCTCAAAGATGTATGGCTGAATCTCTCCACTGTTTTCTCTAATGCAAGCGCTAGCCATCTTGGCATACACTGCTCTTTCACCAGTCTCACAGCCAGATTTATCTCTGCACTTCATTTTAGCGATGGAGAAAGTGGAAAGCAAAGACTACCACAAGCAGCGGTGGTGGGCAGGGCAGAGGCCAGATCTAGAATTTCTCAATAAGGAAGAAAGAGTAGATCTGCTTCCAGCCCCTTTTCAGATTATTTTTTCATACTTTTTATGTGGGAAAACCATGTTAAACAAAATATTTAAAAGGTATTTGGTATTTTTACATACTTAAATATGTGTCTGAAGGACTTAAAATATCACTACTAACTGGACTAATTAGTTTGAAAATCATTAAAGTCCTATTTGCTTTTCTCTTGACCACTTTTGCAATGTACTTTACACACATTGCATACCTAGTAATAGTGAAGGGTAAACCTCTAATCCAATCAGTCTCTATAATCACTGCCAATCAGAGAAAATGCAGCTGGAGTGTGATCTTTGATTTCACAATAATTAAAACAAACATCTACACAAGTACACTCATGACAAGAGATGTTAATCTTGAATCTTTTCGCAATTGTTCTTCTTTTTTATGAGACAGTTTAGAAATAGTTTTGTTGACTCTTTTTCACTAAAAAGGTTGCTCCTTTTTTAACACATCACAGCCTGCATTCAACATTACAGGTAAGGAGGAAGTGACCAACTATTTAGAACATATGTATATATATTTAAAAAAGGGGGAAAAAAGAGAAAAGAAATTGTCATTAGTTTCCGACAACAAATACCTTGTTGCCGTATTTATCTAATATAGGAAGCCCATTTCATTGGAATACACACTTGAGATTTCCAAGGGGCGAGAGGCAGAGATAGCAGAGATATGTGGGTAATACTGGGATGCCATTATCTCTTTAGCCAGTGTGGCAGCAGTTTATCACAGTCAATCACTGAGTAATCACTATCTGCAAGGAACTCCTTCCACTTTCACTGCCTAAGAACACTTGGTCAGCTTCCACTGCCTGAGCCGCTGGAGATAAAGATGCTTCAGAGAGTGAGTGAGCAGACTCAATGACAGATTATATTTGGTCGGCAATTTCAGCTTGAATAAAGGGTGATAAACAAACTACATCCATAAAACTCACACTGTAGACTATAATACAATACAGCCATTCTAGAGAGGTGTTTATCAAAAAATAACTAATAAATGAAAAAAGTAGCTAATTAATTGATTACCTTTGATTAGATTTTCTGATTTACCAATGATCAAAGTAGTTGATGTATTTTCTATCGGTCATTCATTAAGCAAAATGCACAACATTAACTGGTTTAAGCCTCTTAAGATTAAAGATATGCTGCTTCTCTCTGTTTAACTTATTCTAAGATGAATGTGTTTAAGTTTTGGATCATTGAACAAAAGAAGCACCACTTGAACACAGCAATTTAGGTTCTCAGTAGGAGTGTAAGAAAATACTGAAACGCTTGAAATCACATGTTTCGGTGGTTAATTTTGTGTTATGTTTAAACCTCCGACTGCTAGATAGCAGCATTGTAATCTATCTGGCAGAATCTTAAAGGGGGCATTGCTAGATCCGACTCAGGATTCTGTCAGTCGAATGGGATTTGCCTGTTCAATACGAATATTCGACTATTCAATCCTTTTTTCCATATAAAGTGTGAGATCTTGTACAGGGTTAAGTGGAATGTTCAGCAATGTTCACTTAAGCTAATACACTAAACAAGCCAAGTTAGCCCAACTGTTAATACATTATAGGACTGTACCCATCTCAGAATTTTGTCAGTCAAATCAAATCTGACTGTTCACAATTCAACTATATGTTCCTTTTTCAAATTATTTTTCAGCATACTCAACAAGCCAAGTTAGCCCTCAGAGCTAATGTGTGCTAGCTGTGCACCTGTTAATACATTGTAGGTCTCAGAATGTTGTCAGTCAAATCAAATTCAGCTGTTAACTAAGAATATTCAACTATTCATCTCTTTTCAATAGAGTAAACGAGCCAAGTTAGCCCTCCAAGCTAATACTTGCTAACTAGGCTCCTGTTAATACATTATTGGTCTCTACCCGTCTAAGAATTTTGTCAGTCATATCAAATTCAGTTGTTAACTACAATATTCAAGTACTTGTTTATTTATAGTAAACAAGCCAAGTTAACCCTTCAAGCTAATGCACGCCAACTATGCTAACAACGAACTGGAAATGTGCAACAGGGTATGTTGCCGACACTTGATATAAAACAAAAGCCAGACACTGTATTTTGTTAAGTTGCTTAAGATAACATTATCTCAGAGCCTGACCAGGTTAAGCCCCTCTTCCTCCAGGCAGCTACTTCCATCTCCCTAGACTCACCCTGGCTCTGGGTCCACAGCTGCCTGCACTGGAGGGCAGCGTGAAAGTGAGGAGTCCTCAATCCGCAGCTAAATCTGTGGACTGACACGTCCCCTGAAGTTTACTGGACGCTGACTCACAATAAGAAAAACTTACAGCTCAACTTGAAGAATCTCAGTCAACTAATGATTCAATTCTTTAACTTTCAGGAGGTAGCCCTGCACATTTCATTTTTAAAAAAACTGCCTTGCTTACAGAATCACACTATATTGAATTGTAACCCCTGTAGCGTGATATGTGTCCTATATCCAGTTCACATTTTTCTGACATTTTATGGACTAAAAGATTTACTGATTGATCAAATAAACAACCAACAGATTAATTTAATGAAAAAATAATTAATCGCAGCTTGTAACAAATCCATTTCAATAAATTGACAGCCAAGTTATCCAGCTGTACAACAGCTGTCATCTGCAATTACAGAAGGGTGTTTTAGTCCAGATCACTACTGACCTCCAACCTCTATATCTTTTCTTATGATCCACACTGATCCCTGTCTGGTGCTCTGGCCCACTCATCTTCCCCTCCACTGACTCTGCCACCTTAGGAATGCCATTCCAGTTCAGTCCATAATTCCCGCTCAGTGTTCCCAGTAATCCCTCTTCTCCGGCTGCTCTGAGCCGACTTCCTTCCCCACAGCTGCTGGCTGGCCCGGCTTGCTCTAATAATAGGACAACAATGCCCACCTCACGCCCGGACACACTGCACTACTACTGAAAAGAGAAAAAAAAAAAAAACTATAAAAACTCCATGCATGGAATCTGAAATATTTCAAACTGTTCCCCACAAATGTTTACTATAACTGATAGGTGCTTTCAACAAAACGGTCAGAAAACATTAACATAGATGTTTAATGTCACTACAATTACTGACGCCCAACTCCAAAAGAGCAACATTAGGCAAACTTGTTGACGTTTAGTACCTCTGTGTGCAGGTTAAGACTGCAGCATGTAAACACATGTTGGTGGAGGAATGATGATGAGGCTGCACACTCAAGTGAGCTACTATCTGTGGTAGAGTCAGAGAAAACACTGTAATCATGCAGGAGCTGATAAATGAGGGCTACACACTGCTAAAGTACTTAAACACTACCTTGTGCCTTTGCCACTGTGTGTTGGAGTGGGACTGCTCCCCCAACACACACACACACACACACAAAGCAAAAAGGTTATGAATAAATGTCACATTTATGTTCCATGGTCCTGTCAGCAAAGCAGCCCCGAGCTGTACACACAAACACCACAGAAAGAGAGGCATTAATCAGAAGAGCGACTGAGAGCTGCACTGAGGTTTCTTTTCTCAACTTCTGCTGTCCCACTTGTAGAAGTAGAGCTCTGAATCACATGTTACAGCTCCTTGCGTCTGAGCCGGACATTTTTTCAGCAACCCTTTATTTCCTCCTCATTCATTTCATCCAGAGAAGATTCTTTCTCACCCTGCGTTGCTTCTTTCTCTGACAGATCAGTGTGATAATGTTGCTTCCCTGGCACGTGAAAAGCTTCCCTCCACACCTCCTCCTCTCTTTCAACCCCCCTCCGCCATTCCACCAAGAGAGCAATCCTACAGAAAAGCTCACAAAATTTGAAACTCAGCCCCCCCCCCCCCCCATTGGCCAGAAAAAGGAGGAAAGAAATAACAGTGGAATGCTGCTGCTCACCTCAGACAAGATCCCACTGCGGCAGGGAAAGCAGAAGGAATATCATCCTCAATCCGCACAGAAAAGCAACAAGTAGTAACTCCAGAGATTTCTCCTCCCCTCTCTCGCACTCCTGCTTCCTTGCTCTGTTTCTCCCTCTGCTTTACACTCATTCAGGCTGCAGTAGCTGCAGTGGACTGAGCAAGTATGCCTGTGGGGTGTGTGTGTGTGTGTGAGTGTGAGGGTGTGAGAGTGTGTGTGTGTGTATGATCCTGTGGACTCCTGCAGGGGTATTGACTCTTAGCAGGGTTCAGGTCCTCCCCCTTTTTCGGGATCACAGAGAGAGAGAGAGACAGAGAAAAGCTCACCCACACACACAAACAGAGGGCAGGAGAGTTCTGTCTTTGTCTTTTGTTGCTTTCTCTCACTTCCTTGCTCTGTGTCTTCAAATGTCTGTAACTCCCTGCTCCTGCTCCCTTACGTATGAGAAAGCGAATGGGAGAGAGAGACTGTGTATGTGTGTGTGTACGTGCACAGGGAATGCCGTCCTGCTTCAGCGCCCCGGGCCGGGAGGAGGAGGAGGAAGAGGAGAAGGAGGCGGAGCTTAGACCTCAGAGAGCCGAATTCCTACCTCACATCCAACCAATGGGAGGCCTTGTTGCGGTTGACCAAAAACCGCGGGGCCAAGCCGGGCCTCACTACCACACTCCAGCTTTAAAGCATTAGCTGGAGTTTGCTGTGCACTTAGGCTACATTCTGCAGCAGTGTTGTGAGTGATCATT
Organism: Epinephelus lanceolatus; assembly: GCF_041903045.1. Taxonomy (NCBI): domain Eukaryota; kingdom Metazoa; phylum Chordata; class Actinopteri; order Perciformes; family Serranidae; genus Epinephelus; species Epinephelus lanceolatus. The sequence continues at coordinate 11,741,648 of NC_135752.1, forward strand.
ACTGCTTTTATCTTGGGAAAAATGCATTTTGCTCTGCCTAAGTAATATTTCAACTTTAAACCACGAAAAAACACGCATTCTATGTTAATTTCAATGGCAAGCCAATGAGATTCCATCTATATAGAATATTTCAGGCACATTCAAAATGTTACAAAATGTAAAATGTATTCAAAAAAGAAAGAAATTACTTTATGGCTGTGAATGAAAGAAAGTATCTGTTGAATGTCTTTCAGACTCAAGTTACCACACAAAACTATGCCAAAACTACAAAAGGTAACAGGTATGTTACCGTGGAGATGTTTCCTTGTCTCTTCCCACGTCCCTCCCTCCTCCTTGCCAAAGAACAGCACTCTCATGTTTCGGCTGCTGTCCTTGGCCAGACATTTGTCAAGCAAGGCATTTGTCCACAGAATTGACAGATCCCCACCCTCCTCCTGCTATTCACACCAGTTTACTGCTGGCTACCTCAATGACTCAAAACACTAAAGCCTTAGGGCTGTGAAATAAGGAAAATGATGATTTTTCCTTGTTGCAAACTGAAACTGTGCCATGTTAGCGTTTTTTATTATACCTTCTGCTGTTTTCCATCACCACAGTGTCTTTTTTTGGAAAAAAAGAAAGTTGCTATTGAAGACAATATCAAAACAAGAGTCTACAACCACACCAGCTGCTTTGTAAGTTTGTACTTAGCACAGAATATGAAGACGAACGATGCATCTCCACTTCCTCCCACTATACAAAAATAAAGTTAAATTATCACAGATACAGGCTCTTTGTTGTTTGGAGCCGGAGTCTGCAGTAGCAATTAGAAAGTGAAGCTGCTGTACTGAGTTCCCACCCGTCTGACCTAATAGGGAGCAGGGATTGACACACAGCTGTCAATCATGACGCCACACCCCCTTTTAATAGTATCAAATAACTAGCTATAACCAAACTAATCAGAAAAACAAACACTTGAATTCACATTATCATGATAAGAACTAGCTAAAATGACACAAACGATCTATATAATCAGCACAATTTCAACATGGACACCCACAATTAGTGTCACCAAATTAGCATTCAATCAAATATCCCTTCCTGTTCCTGAGATACGACATTAAGTAATGGCAAGAAAAGTGTTTTTGCACAATATTATGTCACAGTGAAGCTGACCTTTGACCTTTTGGATATAAAATGCCATCACCTCATATTATTACTTCACATTACCATTAGATATTTGTGTGAAATTTTGTCATAACTAGCGTATGAATTCTTGAGTTATGGCCAAAAACGTGAAGTCATGGTGACCTAGACTTTTGACCATACACCGTCAAACTCTACTAAGTTCATTCTTAAGTCCAAGTGGATGTTAGTGCCAAATTTGAGGAAATTTCCTCAAGGCCTTATTGAGATATTGCGTTCAAGAGAATGAGACAGATGCAAAGTCACACTGGCCTTGCCCTTTTGACTAAAAAAATCTAATCAGTTCAGCGCTGAGTCTTAGTGGACGTTTGTGCCGAATTTGAAGAAATCCCCTCAAAAGTGTTCTTGAGATGTCGAATTCATGAACATAAAACAGATGCAAGGTCACACTGACCTTGATCTTTGGCCAACAATATCCAATAAGTTAATCATTGAGTCGAAGTGGACATTTGAGGCAAATTTGATTAAATTCCCTCAAGGCGTTCTTGAGATATAATGTTCACAAGAATAGGACATTCAGACAAAATTCCGGACAACTGGACAAACAACTCCAAAATACAATGCCTTCCGCCACAGCTATCACCAGTGCGGTGGAATAAAAACCACAAATGTCAATCTCATAGTGGCGTAAGGGAAAATTCAGAGGATCACCAAAGTCTTTCGGATTCATCAGTTCGAACCATGATTGATTGTACCAAAGCGCATTGCAATCCATCTACCAGTTGTGGAGACATAACAGTCTTAGCCAAAGAGGGGGACCAACTGACTGATACATCAACATCACCTTATCTACAGTCATGTCTCTACTGGTGCTACAAATGTAGAAAAATGGAAAAATGTTCACACAAATTGGTGGGCATGAACATGTACTCAAAAACATTAACCAGACCAAAAAGATGAAATCTGGAAAAGAAAACCTGTGTTTTAAACTATGTTTGTGGTTCCACTGTTTCTATTACTGTTAGTATTTAAGCACTCTTGGTGTATTTACATTTGCTTAGCCTTTAATAGATCATTCAGTCCTTCAATTAGAAAGTTTGTGTTTAAAGTTAAATGATTTAGACTGACTGATCTAATATTGTGATGACAAGAGGTTTCCTTTATTTAACTTCTTTTAAACCTATAATTGGGCTAATTGTAATTATAGCAACAGAGCATGAAGAAAGTCAACAGGTTAGAATAAACTGATGACAGACAGCATCATGTTTCCTCCACTTCACATTTAGTGAGTCTTGGCTTCCAAAAGCAAAATGGAAACAGCCCTGTCCCCACACATATCCAGTAAACTTAAAATGATACAAATTGTTCTGGTGCGGAGGCAGTCTGTGACTTCGCTGAGGATGGGATAAATATGTTGATCTATTACTTTCATATGTTTCTTGCTTCTGAGGCATTCAGCACATCTATAAAACTCTCCAGTTAAACATCTTGTTGATAGTTTGCCTTTGTTTGTTGTGCACCAAGGCTTGGTGACGAGAGTTGTTTGACACATTTTGGCATGTGTTGTTACTCCTTTTTTAAAAAAAAAAAAAAAAAAAGAAAGAAAGAAAAAAAACTGGCTTGATCACTTCCAAATTTCCAAAACAATTTATGGCAATTAGTGAGGCTCTTTTTTCCAATGTTTTTTTTCCTGAAGAGCACCATGACACTACCACAGTTAAAGTGCTAAATACAGAAATATGTAAGACAACTGTCAGTGGGCATTTGTATGAGGCTTACCGACAGGGACATACTTGAAGCACAATGAACCCCAAAGCTGCATGACATTCTTGATTTCCATTTCCATCTAAAGTGCTCTTAACTAAAATCCCCACCATATTGTGCCAAACTTAATTATGTTAATACCCCAATTAAGACTGGAGAACAAAAAATAACCATCAAGTACTATGTGCTATTTTAAAGTGTTTGTTTTCATTAGCCCTTTTCACACAGAGATTCCACAAAACTGCTGCGACAAAGACCCTTTATTACACCGGCTTTGCCTTTTTTACACAAAACCAAACAACGCTGGCATTATGCTGCCCCCCTGTCCGATGTAAAAGAGACCTGATGTGTAACACAACAGCATTGCCATCTAGTGTGACTTAATATGCTTCTAGCAGCACTATTTAAACATTAACAACTGTTTGAAATGGGAATAACAATCATTTACCATCCCTGTTATATGGCAGTTGATCTCGTCCTTTGCTCGTAAGGTAAGGAGCTCCTGGACTTTACTACCTCCGCAAAATTTTGGCTGCAGTTTTTCTTCGAGTTAGCTGCTTACTGCTACTAGCTGCTTTTTATACTCACAGTGGTGGGTCCCACACATAATATGCAGACAAAATGTCAAACCAGTCCATTGCTGTCTTGAAGGCGAACTGCTCTGTCCCTCCATCACATGTTCCCACCTTTTATACATAACAGCACTGCAGAGTAATGGCACAACATTCCTGCCTTGAACAGACTGTGTAAAAAGGGCTGTTGTTTAGCGCAGCCCAGCCTAGTAGAAAAGACACAGTTAACTATTGTTCTATTAGGCATTGTTTTTTGCTTCTATTAGACACTGGATTTTGATTTTGCTCTATGAAAACACGTCTTATCTTGTATATTTGTATACTTTGCCAGATATTTCATACTCTAATGTTTTAAAAATGGGCCCAGTGAGTGAGCCTGATCTGGGGAACCCACTGGCTGTTCTGGTTGTTACTGGCTGTGAATGTTAAATTGTCGTTACTGCACTTAGTGTTACTGTAATTTGAGGCATTCTCTGGCACAAGAATTTCCTTTGGGATAAATAAAGTTCTACTGAATTGAATTGAACTGTACACCTACATACAGCTGGAGGGCCGGACTTCATACAAACCTTTGCCTAATTCCCTAAAAATCCACCAGCTGAGCTGAAGAACTGTGACACTAAGAAAGACTTAACCTTGAATAAATACATGGGTCTCATTTGTCTTCTGCATGTGTGCACGCATTTCATTTTTGTTTGTCTGTTATTTTCTTATTAAAGCTGGACCTTGTTATTGCCTGGCTTGATGTTTACTATCTGCCTTTAAACCGTACAGTAGTGTCATGTGCCTCTTTTTCATGATGGTTAATCACTGTGTTGGGTCTGCTGACCATAAAGTCCTCTGATTCTGGTATATCCTTACAGTTATTACTCAGTGCTTACTCTGTTCTTAGTAGTGCTGCATACTGGCTCCATTAGCATGTGTTAGCCTGGTGGTTTAACAGCAGATTAAGGTTAAACCAGTATAACTACAATACTTGTTTCGGACAAAGTTTGGCCTAAGTCTAATTCCACCTTCAACAAACAATTACCAGGAATAGCCATTGAAAACCAGAGAGCAGAAGTAAAAATGGGAAAGACAGAAACCCAAAGGCTGAAGTGACATAATGAGTGAGTACTTTGGTATGTGGGCTATAGAGTTACACAGGGACAAAAAAGTGAAGCAGTGAAGTCCACTCCTATAGACAACTCTGACACGCCTCTTCTTTTATCTTGGTCTGTTTGTCTCCCTTTCTGTCTCTCTAATCCCTCACCCCTTGTCACTCTGTTTACTTTCCTGACTCGATTTGTGTGTGTTTATATCCAAGAACGTGTGAAAAGTTGACAACATGCATAGTAAAGAAGACTATGTTTAGCCTTGTGTTTGTTTAAACTAAGCATAAACTGTGTGTATGAGGATGTGAAAAGTCAGTTTCTTCTTAGTAAAATCCACAACAAGGATTGATTTTTTTTAAATGGGTCTCCCTCGAGAAACAGCACTTATGCTACTGCTGAAACAGAAAGAATATACAGGAGAGATGAAGAAAAGACAGAGCAATGTACTAGCAGCAAGCAGAGAGCAAAGTGCCAGTGTGACAAGAGAGCTGACAAACACAGGAAAGAGTCTGGCAGTATCCTAATGATCTGCCTCGAGGATGAATTTTGTCATTCTATACTCTGTTGAGTGCTAGGGTGCAAAAAAAAAAAGTTTGTGCATAAGCACAACTTAATGCATAAACAAAATGCCACTGCGCTCCTCAGAATGCTGAGTCCGAGAAAAATTAACACATAAAACAGACACACTACATCAATTCAAATCAGTGTCTGGCCTACGATTTGTCTCATGTTTCCTTTCGCCAGTTAAAGCAGAGAAACACTGGAATGTGTATTTCAGTAGTAGGAAGAGTTGGACATGGGACAGTCAGGAATGCCATCATCTGCCATTTCAGAGACAAAGGCACTTGTGTGCGGCACGTGGGGTCAGACTGCTACCATGCCTACCGTGCCTACCGTGCCAGCAAGTGCTTTTTGTGGAAGAATTCCAAAGAGAATTCAATGTATAAAAGGCTGGAAAGTGGGGCATTCTGAGGTCCAGCGGTCTAACGTGCATACAATTTAACCGCAAAGTTCCTGGTTTCATTTAGACCTTTATCACATATCTTTCACACCTTGTTTTCTATCAGTTTTTACAGCCAATTAATTACTATCTAGTAACGGCAAAACCAGAGCAACACACTGAACTCTGACTGCCTTTGTCATAGATGGAGTATTGTTTCATTTTAGGCAGAGCACTGACATACTTACTATCATTATGCTGTGGAGTGATGAATCGTGCTTCTCTGTTTGGCAGTCAGATGGGCAAATCTGGGTTTGGCGGATGCTGGGAGAATATTACCTGCCTGACTGCATTGTGTCAACTGTGAAGTTTGGTGGAGGAGGGATAATGGTATGGGGCTGTTTTTCAGGGTTTGGGCTTGGCTCCTTATCTCCAGTGAAGGGCAATCTTAGTGCCTCAGCATACCATTTTGGACAATGCAATGCTTCCAATTTTGTGGCAACAGTTTGAGGAAGGCCCTTTTCTATTCCAACACGACTGCGCCCCAGTGCACAAAACGACGACTATAAAGACATGGTTTGATGAGTTCAGTGTGAAAGAACTTGACTGGCCCGCACAGAGCCCTGACCTCAACCCCATCGAGCACCTTCGGGGCGAACTGGAACGGAGATTGCGAGCCAGGCCCTCTCGTCCAACATCAGTGCCTGACCTCACAAATGCTCTACAAAATGAATTGGCACAAATTCCCACAGAAACACTCCAAAATCTTGTGGAAAGTCTTCCAGTAAGAGTGGAAGCTGTTTTAGCTGCAAGAGGGGGACCGACTCTGTCACTGTCAGTCCCTGTTGGTGTAATGGTCAGGCATCCAAATACTTGTGTCCATATAGCGTATCATATTAACGTCTCTCAAATGACATAGTTTTTGATCTTACTTTGTAATCAGGAAGTGGAGGGCATGACACCTAGGCAAGACGGCTGGCAAGCTGCATACCACTGCAGACCACTGTTCAAGAACAACAAACAACCAAACCAGCTTTTTTTAGCTAGTCATTGCAGCATTTACGGTGTTTTTTTAGCCACCAAACATGGGTGTTGTATAGCAACTTGTAACTGTGTTTTGACCAGGGATAGTTCGACAAAAAGCAATTGTTTTTTAAGGAGACATCGTTGCCTTTCAAGCCCAGACAGAGTCACAAAAAGTGCTTGTTTTTTACCTAGACACTGCTGCAATTCCAGCAGGGATTGTGCCATAAAAACTAGGTATTGTAAGCCTTACCATCATCAAATAGTTTTTGTGCTAAACCATGTTAACCACAGCAGTTGTTGAAACATAAAGGAAAGTAAAGTTTCAACATATCGTAACGTAATAATTACAAATGTAATTGTAAAATTTTCTAAAAGGTATACAAGTACGAAATAGCATCATGCAAGAAGATGTAGAATGTCTGCAATTGGTCTGCTAGTTTCCCGGGCTGCTAAACCAGTGCTGTAAAAGCTAGAAATGCTGAGTCAGTTAACACAGAAATGCTCTGTCAAAATGAATAATTCTCAATACTCAATACAATCCCAATACAGCTCCAAGTCTGGGTAGACTTGGCTTGAGAGCAGAGCCTTTTTACCGCCAAATATAACCACATTATCTTTTGGAATAAACAGTAAATTCTTTGATGAAAGTGTCTTTGAATGAATTTTTGGAAACACACATATTGGGTCTAAAATCTGACAGCAGAGCAGCTTAATCTTGTAATGCTAATAAAGACACAAACAGATAAAACATGGAGTCACATGAATCTGACAGACTGTTTAACTGTTATCATATCTTAACCTTATTGACCTCAATGCCTTCATTGTTTACGTGTGGGAGTTTTACATACAGCATACATAGAACAGCGTGTGACATGATGTGAAGTTTTGGCAGCTAAACCCATGATCATGGATTCAGTTAATGATGTGATGGTAAAAAAAAAAGGAAAACCTGAAACATATACAGTGCCCTCCAAAAGTATTGGAACAGTGAGGCCAATTCCTTTATTTTTGTTGTAGACTGAAAATATTTGGGTTTGACATCAAAAGATGAATATGGGAGATCAACATTTCAGCTTTTATTTCCAGGTATTTACATCTGGATCTGATACACAACTTAGAAGATAGCACCTTTTGTTTGAACCCACCCATTTTTCATGAGAGCAAAAGTATTGGAACATGTGACTGACAGGTGTGTTTTGTTGCCCAGGTGTCTCCCAATTACATTGATTATCCAAACAATAAATAGCACTGAATGTCTGAGCTCAGTTTCAGATTGGGTACGATAGGTTTTGCCTGTGCAGACTGCATTTAGAGGTGGAACCAACATGAAAACCAGAGAGCTGTCTATGGGTGAAAAAGAAGCAATTGTGAATCTAAGAGAAGATGGACAATCAATCAGAGCCATTGCACAAACATTGGCCATAGCCAGTACAACCATTTGGAATGTCCTGAAGAAGAAAGAAACCACTGGTGTACTAAGCAACAGACGTCAAACAGGTAGACCAAGGAAAACATCAGCAGTTGATGACAGGAACATTGTGAGAGCTGTAAAGAAAGACCCTAAAACAACTGTTAGTGACATCAGCAACAACCTCCAGAGAGCAGGAGTGAAGGTATCACAATCTACTGTTCGCAGAAGACTTCATGAACAAAAGTCCAGAGGCTACACCAGAAGATGCAAACCACTCATTAGCAAGAAGTATAGGAAGGCCAGGCTGGAATTTGCCAAAAGGTACAGAGATGAGCCTCAAAAATTCTGGGAAAAAGTTTTATGGACTGATGAGACAAAGATTAACTTTTTCCAAAGTGATGGAAAGGCGAAAGTTTGGAGAAAGAAAGGATCTGCTCATGATCCCAAACATACAAGTTCATCTGTGAAACACGGTGGAGGTAATGTCATGGCTTGGGCATGCATGGCTTCTTCTGGGATGGGCTCTTTCATCTTCATTGATGATGTAACACATGATGGCAGCAGCAAAATGAACTCAGAAGTCTACAGAAACATTTTGTCTGCTAATTTAAAGAAAGATGCAACCAAACTGATTGGGAGATCCTTCATCATGCAGCAAGATAACGACCCAAAACACACTGCCAAAACAACAAAGGAGTTCATCAGGGGCAAGAAGTGGAAGGTTTTAGACTGGCCAAGTCAGTCTCCAGACTTAAACCCAATAGAGCATGCATTTTACCTGCTGAAGAGGAGACTGAAGGGAGTAACCCCCCAAAACAAACAACAGCTGAAAGAGGCTGCGGTGAAAGCCTGGAAAAGCATCACAAAAGAAGAATGCAAAAGTTTGGTGATGTCAATGGGTCACAGACTTGATGCAGTTATTGAAAGCAAAGGATTTGCAACTAAATATTAAGTCTCATTCACTTTAATCTATTTTAAGTTTATATGTTCCAATACTTTTGCTCACCTAAAAATTTTGTGTTCCATTACAAATAATGCTATCTTCTAAGTTGTGTATCAGATCCAGATGTAAATACCTGGAAATAAAAGCTGAAATGTTGATCTCTTGTCTCATATTCATCTTTTGATGTCAAACCCAAATGTTTTCAGTCTACAACAAAAGTAAACGAATTGGACTCACTGTTCCAATACTTTTGGAGGGCACTGTAGAATAGCAAAAACTTTAAATCAACTTATAAAAGTTTTATGCTGCTGCTTCCCCACAGCTCTCGTTTCCGGCTCAAATTACTGTGTTTTCCCATCAGTGATAGCACTGAAATAAATAGTCTAGTGGATCATCACAGATCTGTAACTGGGTAAACCACATAAACAATGAGGAAGGATAAACAAAACACTGATTAAGATCAGTTTATCTTGCCATTCTAGCATCCTACTCTGATTAGAATCTCCCAGGCTTAAGTCTGCGAGTGCTCGTGCTCTTTCTGGCTTTACCAGTTTCCTTTCACATAGTCAATATTTTCCAACTCTCTTTCCTCAGCCCGTTCCCTCACCACTCTCACCCTCTCTGGCACTCTTTGCTCAGTGTGTGACCACCACATTTACATAAGATTTAGAGAGACATGAAAAGCGCATTCCCCAACATAAATTTGTTGTGAGCGTGTAACAAGCTCATGGCTGTGTTTGGCTCAGTTTCTGCCCCTTCCAGTCACTTCAACTTAGACACACATCACACACTTCAACAGCAAAACATACCAGGGAAACACACTAATGCACAAATGCTCACACAAACCACACTAACACTCTTAACATCTACATAACATGCAGCAAATGCACAATTTACATTTGTGCACACGTTACATTTTTCCTTGATTCCTTATTGTCTCATATACTCTGCTCTTTTCCCCTCCCTCCCTCCCTCCTCGTCAGTCCTGTTGACTGACAGTCTCCCATCAGGGAGGCTTTCTGACAAATGGGGCCAAATGGAGTTGTGCCACTGTTGCTGCTGGCCGCTCGTCAGCTCTCTGAGGTTATTGCTTAGCTCTGCTCTTACAGTGTTATTTATATCCACCATTACCAGACTAGTTTTAAGTGTTTGATGAACTTTTCATGTGTCGTCTCCTGTGTGGAAGTCTTCTGTAACCTAAAGTGTCTTCGGGTGTGAAAAAATGCAGTTCTATATTTTATTGTCATAACAATACAATCAGAATATGCTGAATTCCCTGAATTTCTGAATTCCTAAAACTCCCAAAGCGTATCAAATTAGGAAAGAGATGTTCTTGCACTTCACTTTTATTAAAAATCCACAGTAGGGTTGGTCAGGAACTAAGTGATACTACTAGAGTCAGTGATTGCCTTTGTGACTACAGGACATAGTTTTGTCTAGATATCAAAATTAAGACCTCCAGACGATACCTGCCTTAATACCTTGATACCAATATTAAAATGATACTGCAGCAAAAATGTAAAAACTCTGTTAAAGTAAAGGAGTAATAGATGACAGAAAATGAAACTTCAAATTCTTTGTTTTTTCATGATTTAAAAAAAGAAAAGAGAAATGTTTTGAAGGAATGTTTGCCAAACATTGCCCACACAGTCCGAAACACTGTCCCTGACTGGTTGACAAGTCAGAAACACAGCCTCTGTGTCACTCTGCAGTTACACCTCCAAAACACTAGTCGGCGGCGGCATTTTAAGTGCTATAAAGTTTATTTACTTCAAAACACACCCAAAACACAAAGTATACACGGCTTAATAAAGACAACTTTAAACACAAGTACATAAATCAGCTTCACTATAGCTCACAGCATTCACAGACAAAGCACTTGTCTTTATCTGGACACATTTTCCCCACTAATACAACATGCTAACATTATTAGCACAAGCCAATGGCATTTTACATTGTATAAATTAGCCTAGCAACGAGCAGATATTTCCTCTATTCATACGAAGCCAAGATTAATTACGCACAAGACTTAAAATGCTATTTTTGGGTAGACAGTGTAGGAGCCTACACTGTAGCTAGGGCGTCAATTCAGTACAGAAGTATAAATTCTGGGAACTGCCCATTGGTTCGACAGCCCATTGGTTCGACATCCCATTGTTCCGACCATATTAAACTCATTGTTCCGAAGTCCGTTCCGAAATCATCATGATGCCCTGTGGTTAAGGTCTGGTTAGGTTTAGGCACAAAAACCACTTGGTTAGGGTTAGGAAAAGATCATGGTGTGGGTTAAAATGAAAAAGAAAGTGACAAACACATAAGCCGTGAGCCTGCTCCGCCTCAAGCCGGTCGTGGAGCACAATACGCCCGCCGCGAGCCGTTCAGCACCGCGGACAGTCGGACTAATGGGATGTCGAACCAATGACATGGACCCTAAATTCTGCCTAACAAGGAGAATGCATTTAGGTCATTTTGCCTCATCCCCTCTCAAATCGCCTTAAGTACCGTACCATTTTTAACAAGTGTATTGTGATACCTCTCTAGTATGAGTACACAGTACGACGCTAGCAGGAAACTCTTAAGATCTCAAAAACTTTGCCTCCATATTTTTCAGAAGAAGCTAGCTCAAGTTTTGGTGCTTTTTCAAGGGGCCAGTAACTATCAAGGCAGAGTCTGTGTTGTGATGAACATCAAACACAAGCAATCATTCAGTCTGCAAGAGAGAACTGGTTGTAGTATCACTTTTAAGACTAGAGATAGAACTTTTGTTTGATGTTACTGACATTTACAGTAAATGACAGCTATAAAGCTAAAAACTTGGCAGTCTAAAAGTGAGCGAAGAGAGACGAGGCAAACTAATTTAATTTATTTGCTAACTGCTTTATTGTGGTGACACACCACAAACAGACTAATTACGTACCACTACACACAAAGAAACAGAACATCACACTCTGCAGATTGCCACTCTAGAGACAGACATCTTGGTGTGTTGTCTTCTGAATGTCTCCTTTATAACATCTTTTAAAAATCATACTATTGTAAGTAACAAAGAACACAATGACTTCAAAGTCATCCATTTACGTGCTTTTTTTCTACACACACACAAAAAATGTCTCAAACCAAGGAGCCATTTATGATCTGGAATCTGTTTGGTTTTGATTTTCTTTAAAAAGGTTAACAAAACTGGACCAAAGGACATTTTTGTTCCTGAGTTTAGGTGTTGAGGCTCCTTTGCTCCTGGGATGATTTGGCCACTGGGCTGGATTATCCAATAGGCACTCTGGGCATGTGTCCAGGGGCCCATGCCGCTTGGAGGTAATGTTAGCCAAACAGGCAATAGATATAGTAGTTTGGAAAATGAATGAAACAAGCAGCTAAAGTGGGACAGACAGCCACTGAAGAGCAGATGAGGAGAACTGGAGAGAGGTAGACAGAAAAGAGACAGCAACAGGTGTGTGTCTGGTCAACTTACATTGAACATAATATTTTTTACTATGGAAAAGTCAAAAAGCTCTGTCTGCTTTATCTTCCATTTCATGTCAGATACTTTAAGTCTTTTAGTCAAGTTGTATTGCAATGGTTAGCCTACGTTCAATGGTTACATTCAGTGGTGGAATGTAACACAAATACATTTACTCAAATACTGTGTTTAAGTAAAATTTTGAGGTACTTGTACTTGAGTATTTGTTTTATGCTACATCATACTTCCACTCCACTACATCTCAGGCAAGTACTGTAATTTTTATTCCACCACATTTGATTGATAACTTTAGTTACTTAACAGACTCAGATTATAAATACAAATTATACATCAACTAATGAATTATAACATATAATTATAGGTTATACATTACCCAGCAGAAGGCTATATGAAGTTATTAAAATGAGCTTCACCTCAAGTTCATTCATTCATTCATTTTCTGTAACCACTTATCACACCGTCAGCCAATTTAGTGTCAGCAATTAACCTAGCCTGCATGTCTTTGGACTGTGGAAGGAAGTCAGAGTACCCGGAGATAACCCATGTTGACAGATTATGCACTCCACACTTCACACAAAAGGGCTCCCCCAACCCAGGGTTTCAACCAGGAACCCTCTTGCTGTGAGGCAACAATGCTAAACACTGCACCACTGTTCCACCCAAGCATTACAGTAATGAACATTAGTCTCGCCACCAGACAATCAGAGATCTCCGCCTTCTGATAGTCTGGGGACACTCCTTTCTAAAGTGTGTTTAACACACCGGCGAAAACGGCCGGCAACAAAGCAACGCCTCTTGCATTTTTGAAAAGGACACGCCTTCTCGGAAATGTGCGCTCCTCCTTTTCTCGTCCACAAGGAAACAAACACACAGAGTGCTTGAAAATGGATGCCGAGAGATTTAACTCCGTTTTATCAAACGTGTGCTCATCCGTGAAGAAAATATTTTTTCCAGCGGATGTCTTAGTTACAACATTATTGAGGTAACTGGAGTAGTTTCATGTCGTATCCGACAACGGGAGGCTTTTAACAGATGACGTCCTGTTAGCTTTGCTGCTGCTGTTAGCTGTCCCTGTCAGCTGCAGCCACTGATGCTTTCTAGACATCATGATTTCCTAAAACTGAATAAATACCACACATAGCAACACAAAACTGCTTTGCTAGCTCAGTCATGTTGTAACTAAGATATCCGCTGGAAAAGATATTTTTTTCACGGACCGTTTAATGAGTTATTACCTATTACAGACATCGTTAACGGCTAACAGGGCTAACAGCTAACGGTTAGCCCAGCTAAACGTGCACACAGAAATAGTAATGTTTGTTCAATCATTGTGTTTATAGACTTTACAAAAATCTGATTAGTCCAAACGGTGATACAGTGATGTGAAAAATGTGATATATATATATATATATATATATAGCTAAAAGCTCTGGTTTTCTACCCGGAAGTATTTGTAAACAACAAGCCGATTCCCTCTATAGTCCGGCCGGACGGATGAGTCATGGCCTTGTAAAAGATTATGTTTGTTTCTTTTAGTTGGCGAGAATGTGTCGCCGCAAACGCGACAAACATCCACTGAACTTTGACAGCGATTTCTGCGAGCACGGCTGAGCCATTTTGTACCGCTACACGTGTTTCTAGTCGGACTAAGTTTACAAGCACAAGAGTTCAGCGAGCCACCAAAGGACCGCCCTGCAGATTTACTATTGGTTCTGCAATGTAGGGAGTTTTTTAAACTCTGAAATTGTATCCGCCCATCTAAACACAAAATCAGGTAGAAAGTCATCAGTCTTTAGTTAAGCAAAGCGTCTAAAGACTGATTTGTGAGTCTATGAACACATTAATTCATCAGTGATTATAATCCAATAATATAATATGCATAATTGAAGAAATAATTGAAATGGGCCAGTCTGCTGAGGGATTTTTACTTTAATCTTGTATTTTTACACTGTAGTATTGCCATTACATTACTTAGGTAAAATATCTGGATACTTCCTCTACCACTGATTACTTTTAATTGTCATAATGAATTAGAACTATTCAGGATATGCCCTGTATGGTTTATCTGATTTATTAAAGAAAGAAAAAAAAATCTGACCACCACCACACCAAGTTGGCTGGGCACCAATCAAACATTTGTGCCTAAAGGCCTGTGACGTGATGATTCCAGCCTGTTTGGCCAAAAGGCATTGTATTAATTCTTAGCTCCTCTGAAACAATAAGTAGTAGCAGGCTTTTAACTTGCAAGACAAATATGCCAATCACAGCAAACACCTCTAAATCAAGGAGTAGGAGCATCCCAAAATGCCTTGAGGATGCATCAGGTCCTGACACTCCAGCCACCTTACGACATGGTCAGGTCAGGGATGTATTATCCAAATATGTAGTGTAGTGTCAACACAAATGAGTCCTTGACCTCTGAGAAGGACCACCTAGTCAAGTCTGTGGTAAATATATATATATAGCACAACAAAGCTACCAAACAGAGACTACTGAGGTCTTCCCTGTCTCTGTTCTTGTGTGTTTTCATGGCTCTTATGTACCCAGCTGTTTCTTTCTCATTTTCAGTTTTTGAATGTGGGACTATCCATTATGCAAATAGTCGTAGCAATCCTCCTGTGTGGCTGCATGGCTGAGCGCAAATGTGGGTGATGAGCGTTTTTTTTTTTTGCCTTTCGTCTTCAGAAACATCGACAGTTTTCTCTACAGATAAAGTCAAACATAAGCATGGAGGCAAAATCCCATCACAAGCAGCCACTCGAGATGCATTTGAAAAGAATTTTAAAGCCAAGTGTGAAATGTAATCAGCCTCAACTGGATGAAGACACAATCTGAATGTTTCCATGCAAGATATCAAGTCTTAAGAGTGACAATAAAGACTGTGGTTCAGTACTGACGAGAGGTGGAAAAGCAGTTTGTCTAAGTAAAAGATGTGTATGTAAAGGTTTGGTTTTCATTTGAAAATAGCATCTACACCACAAATCAGAAGTCATCAGAGCAAGTTGAGTTAAGAAAAGCCTGTGCCACAATACATAGCCTGCCACAGACATTCTTTTCCAGCCCAACTAATCCAGTGCCACTTGCCTTGACCTCGGGAGGAGCATGACAAGCAGTATGGCTTTTTTTATTTATACTGTGCTTACTTCAAATGCTTCTGAAAGAGCTGGAGCAGAGAATTATCACCTGCAGTTTTCTTCAACTTTACAGAGCTTTATAGCGATTGTTTGACTGTCTGGCTCACAACTTTACCATTCTGATTCACTCTCAATGCCCCCAATGTGATGTTTTAGTAGCTGTTTCTAGCAAAAAAGCTAAAAAAAAAAAAAAAAAAAAACACTCCTCCCTACTCAGGACCAAGCAGCACACAGGCAAAAGTTAGTGACTACCTGGTGAACATAGTGGATTATTTAGCAACTGCAGCACCAGATATTTCCCTCAGAAGACCAAAAAACAGAGCTTAAGGTGGATAATGGACTTACATTCCCCAGCTGGCCAGATGCACAACTTCACATTAATGCTGCTCTTAGCCTGTTGACACCTGGTCTTAACATGCATCTTGGGTGACTGGACCACAAGTGATAGCCCTAAGTCTGTTTGTTCACACCTGGCTTGTACTGATTATTTTTGCAGCCTGGCCATTTACAGCACCTCCCAGAGGACAGAAGTTGGTACCCCTCATGCAGGACATGCGAAGGGTCCAGGAAGATTCTATCAGCCAGTCTGAAGGTACACTTATACCCTATATTCACCAAAATTAGCACATGTAAATTAGTTGTTTCAATACTTTTCAATTGCCAGCTGACCTAAGCAGTGTACACGGCTCTGCTGCAGACAAGTATGACCTTCTCTGTGTGTTTTTTTGTCCTGGTGTGTCACATTCGACTTCACAGATGGGCCGGAAAACTGCTTAGTAAACAGTAGAAAGTAGAATGGAGGCCAATATAATTGTAACAGTAATCTCTTACTTTTTCAGTCTCTCTAAAACTGGGTACCGGCTACTTTAGAAAAATGTTTGTGCGCTGCTTGGACGGAGACAGACAGTATTTTGTGGCCGCCTCTCATTGCATCTCAGTGGTAAAGGGGCTAAAGTAAGCACTTCCACTCGGGTGTCATATTTCCATCACTGCCCATCGTAGCCGAATTAAGCTGGAGCCATTAAAAATCTGTGACTCCTGCAGTCTTTTGACCTGGGAATCAAATTAACACATTTCATATGGAAGGGGTCACTCATTATGATGAACACACAGTGAGAAAACCAGCCAACTTTGAGGTTTTTTTTACCCTCTTTACTAAATGTTTTGGTTTCACGGTCCATACATTTAGTGGGCAGCAAAAATGATCTACTGTTCACTACTGAGACTATGTTATCATATAGCAAGTTTAAAAATATAGAGATTTTTCTAGGAGTTTGTGGTCAGTCTAACCCCAAACCTCAAACCCCAGTCCCTGTTACCTTGAAATAGCCCTTTCAAGATGTGAGATAAGTCAGTGTGACCTCACTTTGCCAAAATATCTTTCCACAAAAGGTTAAAAATCTAGATTTGCTTCCCAAAAGATGGAAGCGCTAACACACACAACCACACACACAGGCCTAAAGACAAACATGTTTACAGCTGGAAACAGGACAGACTAAACATCATGTTTTTATCTGTCTCTAAACCCTTTGAACAGCACTGATTTGCCAAGTCTGCAACCTCATAGAGTGAAGAAAGTCTCTTGTACACCAGAATGAACTTTACTTGACCATGAGGCCTGCTGCAAGATAGTGTTTCCTCTCTTTAAACTAGATTAAAACCTTTAAGCCGACAGCCCAGTTCCTAAATTTACACACCCTGTGCCACCCACCCTCACAGTCTGGCCAGATCTTAGCACATGACAACACAAGCAAGAATAAATCTTTTATTAAAAGCTGAACATTCTTCAAGACAAAGCCCTGCAGCTCTTTCACCCACAAGACCACAGTTTCATCTGGAGAAAATCTGGGAATTTTAGAAGGGTAGTCAGAAACCCTAATTCACCTCAAAATGGAAAATGAGAGAAAAGCCCCTTGTTTTTCACAAAAATGCTTTATAGCGAGAAACAGAAGAAATCTCAACTGGTTTAATCCCCCTGTCCAATAACAGTTTGGTACAGAACACACACACACACACACACACAAGAAATTGTCCCTGTGTTTTCTCCTCCAGTACATGAGCAGGCATTCAACCTTTCTGAACTAGGACAAAAACATGCAGACCTATTTACATGTCAATGAAGGCCATGGATAAGGACTTCTCTCAGCCTCTCACACTTTACCTTCCTCTCTCTCATCTCTGTGTGTGCCTATAAGCTAGTTATAAGCTAGGAGTTGTGCCCATTGCTTGATAAAGGCATGGCTGCTTGTAAAGAGAAATATTTGTTGTGGGATTCTTAGTTTATTTGGGTGCACTGCTGTACCACAAGTCTAGACTCGATTAATAAAATAAAGATGCAGATTGAGTTCATATGTCTGACAACTGTTTGAGTTATTCTACAGGGCTCGACAGTGCGAGCGTTTCACTCGCATTTGCAACTAAAAATAGGTGTGTGCGAACTGTAAAAAATATTTAGGGGCACACATGCGCATGAAAAAAATCAGCCGAAGCAGCCTATATTTTTGTCAATAAAAAAATATGATAATCTAACCACAAATGTTGGAGGAACTCCAGCCGCCTTCCCTCTTCCCTCTTCCCCGTGTGACACGGTTATGGGCGGTTTTCCAAGCCACTGTCGGCACAATGAATATCGTGCGCGATGCCAAGGGTAGCGGTTACGCTTCGTCAGGCGTTGCTGCCCTCTCCATAGACAATGGGACAGCCAGCGCAAAGCAGTTTCACAGCTGATCATGTGTAGAGGCCTTTAGGGACCGTTCGCCACGGTACCACTGCTGGGCAGGGTGGAAATAAAGCCCTTTTCACACAGAGTGCGCAAAGCGCAGACCTCCGCCGATAAACCCATTCATTGTGTATGTGCTACCGCGGCGCAAGAGCGCTCCGCTCTGCCGCCGAGCTGAGCGGCGCACGGCGCCAGCCTGCGCTTGAATTGAAATCTTTTTAATTTCACCACAACGCGCTGTGACGACACCTCGGCACCGCGCGTCCAATAGCAGAGAAGAGCCTGAAGTAGACCCGAAAGCGGTCACCGTGGAGCTGTAGCTCCTGAATGAGCCTGTACTCCCCCAAATCCTGTCCTCTGCGCCCTACCCCGCGGTGGGCGCCGCGAAAGCTCTGTGTGAAAGAGGCTTAAGTCCTGC
Organism: Epinephelus lanceolatus; assembly: GCF_041903045.1. Classification (NCBI taxonomy): domain Eukaryota; kingdom Metazoa; phylum Chordata; class Actinopteri; order Perciformes; family Serranidae; genus Epinephelus; species Epinephelus lanceolatus. The sequence goes on from NC_135752.1 coordinate 11,760,272, forward strand.
AGAGTTTCAGAGGACCTGGAGAATGATTTAGGATAGTAAAAACATTATATAAGATAATCATATTGCAAAGATAATATATATAAGATAATAACATTAAAGACAAAATTAAATTGCAATACTATTTCAAAACTTGATGATTTTACCTTTCTGTACATTTTGTATACAAATTCATTAAATAATTTTGCTTGTAAATGTCTATTTGCATCACGTTTATTACGGAAAACACATTATTTGATCAATTTACATTGTGCCCCTAAAGTTCTTTGTGCGTTCCTTACTTTTTCAACTTAGGAGCACATGTGCTCCTTGGGAAAAAAGTTAGCGTCAAGCCCTGTTCTAGTGACCACTTTTATATTAGCCTGTCTGGTAGCAATCCCACTCAGAATATCATTGAAAGTACTGTGCAGTAGGAGCATATGTCCAGCACTGGCCACCATTTGCTTTCTGTAGATAGAAACAGGAAATGGGTAGATGTGGTTACGCAGAGGTGTGGACTTGAGGCACATGACTTTGACTTGAGTCCAAGGGTCAACATCCGGGGCTGAAAAATTAAGCAAAAATGGAAGTGCCAAAAACTTCAGTACCTTAAATGGCCACTTGAGGCTGGCTCAAGAAGCCAGTCAATCCCCATAGACCCCTATGAAAATGCACAACTATACAGCAACAATAAACATGTTTACAGTCTGGTACAAAAAAACGGATTTAGTCTCTACAGCAAATTTGCCCCCTTCATGACAACTGGTTAGTGGTGACTTTTTATAGAACTCTCCCATTTACATTTCTCAGGGCTTAAAGGAAAGCATAATTAAGGGCAGGCCATTTTGAGCCTCTTGCCCAAATATGGTAACTTCGGGCTCCAAAAAACACCAATGCCCTTTCTCCACCATAATTAGCCATCATTAACACAGAAAAACCTGCTAAGAATAGGCGATAGTACGGTGTGTCATGTTCAAAGTCACCAGTGGGTACAAAAAACAGGCTAGTAAACAGTAGAAAGCAGCATGGAAGCCAGTAAAAAATGTTACAGTGGTTACTGTTTTTTAATATCACTAACTTACTCAGCATCTCTCTTAAACTTGGTGCCAACTAATATGGAATGATGTTAGAGTGCTGACTGTATAGAGACAGATGGTATTGAATCTCGACAGCAAAGGATAAAAGGATAAAGGATAAAATTTGCGAGTCCACCCAGGAGTTGTATATTCATCACTTCCAACTGAAGCCTATCGGAGCTGACGCCGATAAATACCTGCGACAACTGCGGAGTAACTTGACCCAGAAGTAAATGCTATTTGTAACCTTTCCCATTAAATACAAAAGCCAGATGTTAGTGGGTATTTTTGTGCAGTGGGAAACGGGATTAAGATGGCAATGGCCTAAATTCCAAACTCAAGGTCCACAAAACAAAACCATGGGTGACGTTATAGTAGCTACTTCCATTATTTTTAGCAGACTATCCTTGAATTAGACCTGAGTCACAAATGTAATGACTTTAGACTTGACTAGACAAAATAAAAAAAGACTTGCAACTCGAGTTGGACTTCAGCACCAATGACTTGGGACTTCACTTGGAATTCAGCCTTTTGCCTTAAAATGCCACAGATTTAAAAGTATGTTGTACAGTGTGCCACAATCCAATCAATTTCCCTTTATTTCCTAAATCAACGATCGTTAACACTATTCATTCCCAGCTAGCTGATTATTGATTCCCTAGATCCACTTTGGTTGAGCCATCTGACAGCATCCAATTAAGTTGGAGGCGAGAAACATGAAAAAGTGTTGGGTAACGGTAATTTGTTTGCATACAAATATTATGCAGTGGCCAACAAAATACGAATTGCAGTATGCAAAAACAGTGGGTCAAAAATTACAAATGGAGATACAACAACATTCAACAAACTTGTTTTAACAAATAAATACAAAATTTAAAAAGCATTAATGGTTTGGGGAAATTAAATACATTATTGCTCTGTTCAAATAGCATTACATTTGGTAAGGAGCACAATATGACCTTGTAAGGACTCGAAACTCAAAGTTTAGGATTGGGACTTGACTTGAGACTTGTCAGTCTTGACTTGGGACTTCAGTGCAAGAACCTGAGACTTGCTCGTGACTTGCAAAACCCTGACTTGGTCTCACTTTTGAGTTACAGAGCATGTGCTATAATGATCAGCTATGCATACAGCAGATCAACATCTAGTTGATATGCAAAATATACAAAGCAATGCCTAATATATGAAAATAATATGCGTATAAAAATGCACAGTAAGGATGTGCTTTTAGATCTGTAACACACAGCACTGGTGTCTGCGCGCATGCATGTGTGTGTGTGTGTGTGTGTGTGTGTGTGAGTGTGTGAGAGAGAGAGAGAGAGAGAGAGAGAGAGAGAGAGAGAGAGAGAGAGAGAGAGAGAGAGAGAGAGAGTGAAATTGATGCCAACGAGCCCCAGGAAGCGTGAGCTCTTCCTGAGGCTTGCCTGAGGTGAGAATGTAATCAGATGATATCAGATTATTGCCCTTTCTACTCTCACTTTTCTATTTATATTGAGCCTTTAGAAGGGATCCTCTGAGGCTGTGTGCACAGAGAGAGGGCAGCTGACTGGCTGAGAGGAGACAGTAGTCAATCTCTGTATGAAGTAGACATTTCATGTTGGGAAACCTTCCTGTGAAGGTGGGAAAATGCTCAGTGTTCTCACTTATTTGGGTTAGATTGTTAACAGAAGCTTCAAGTCCCAGGAGACAGATAAAAGTGGTGAAGTTTTGTCTTTAGCAGTTTTCTTTCCCCTTCTTCGTCTCTCCTTCTCCGTCATGGCAGACAGCCCAGTGTATAAAGCAGTGTGGCTTAGACTCTGGCAAAGAGAAACTTCAGTCTCTTGGAAATATGTTCTCTGTTGACTCATTCTGTTAACCGCATTCTTCATCGGCAGCACAGCAGAGTCCTTCCCATCGGCCATGAAGACAAAACATCGTCTTTTCTGGCCCAGTTAATAATACACCACTTTTTCTGCCTTTTAACTATCTAGTTTAAGCTCTAACATTTGGAGCAGTGGACAAAAAAAAAAAAAAATGAGGCAGCGGAAAATGAGGGGGAAGAGAAAGAGTGAGCACTCCACTGGCCTACAGTGCAGTCTAGATCCCCCTGGATTTATCTGTGTACATAACTCTCTCTTTCTGTCTCTCCCCTTCTCTTTCCCTCTCCCACTTTCATTCTTTCATGCCACTCCGTGTCTCTCACACAAACACCCACATGGTGCAACCACTACACAGCATACAAATGTACAGATGCACATAACCATCAAATTATCTTGCTGCCTTTGAACAGAAATGGTACACCCACGGTCCCTTGCATATGCCACAGTTAATTATTCTATTCAAAGAGCAAGAGGAGAGCTTCCTGCTCTGCGAAGCTCGCACTAAAACAGCCAGATGGAGGACAGGCAGATGACAAGGCAAAGTCCTGACAGACATCATCTAACATGCAATTTTGAACTTTCTTAGCTACAACAAAGCTTGAAACTTTATGACACTGTTAAAGTAATGACAAAAAGGTCAATTAGAGCAAAATGCCTTCAGCAGGCTGTTGATTTCATCACATTGCCATGTAACACCCCTCGACCCCCTTCCCAAAAGAACAGACTGAAGTCCTATTCATCTGACCACAGAGGCCCTAGTCAACAGCTTAAGAGCCAAATGGAGAGCCAAGTTATAGTAGCAAGCTAACAGGCACACCATGTGACCTCACTCTCCTGTTCACTGACACGCTCTTCAACTTTTTCCACAGAATCACTTCCATCATTTCTGATCATTCCCTCCCACCCTGGCGCTTCAAATCTCACTCACCATGCTGTGCCTCTGGATGGGTGCTGGTGTCAGGGTCCATGTTAAATTCACAGTGTGATGAGCGCCTCAGATCAACACACCCACATCCTGAGGTAAAGTCGGCTCAGTCACTGAACTGCAACTACTGAAACTACTGCTGCAACTACTGTTTTATTTCTACTGCCGCTGCCGCCGCCGTCTCTTCTCTGCTGTTCTCCCCAGTCAGAGCTGCTGGCTCTGGTCTGGCCCCTGCAGCCTGCCAGCTCAGCTCAGGCTTCTACCGCTGTGTTACATCTGTCTGACTGAGCCCCTCTCTGGAGAGTGGAGAGAGAGAGAGAGAGTATGACGGAGCACAGAATGGGAGGGAGGAGAGAGGAGCAGTTTCCACATTGTGGTGGAGAGAGAGAGAGAGAGAGGGAGATATGGGTGGAGAGGGTTGTGGCAGTGCTGAATGTTTCCACTTTGATCAATTTTACACTCTCAGCATTTTTTTTTTTTTTTCTCATCATAAAGCGAACTTAGTAACATCTGTGTGGAAAACACCAACATGCCAGAAAAGTTTAGGAACATTTGTAGTCCTGCAGCCTGGATATGAACAATGGGTGGACTCTGACCTGGTTGTGTTGGCTGGGAATTGTCTCTACTCGCATTTCAAGTTGGCACGGAAAACAGCACATGCTGCTTTTGCCGACAGCTTGTGTGGCAAGTAAACATCAAGGCTACAATTACTATTTAGATTAAATGTTAATTGTTTAATCTGTAAAACATAAAATACAGTGAAGGGGGGGGGGGGCTATTTACACTTTCTCAGAGTTTAAAGTGATGTCTTCAAATTGTAGTTTTATCCATCATACCTCAAAACCCAAAGATATTCAACCTAACGTGGTATAATACTGAAAATTTCTTACGTATAAGATACCAGAATGAAAGAATGTTTGGGATTTTTGCATGAAAAATGACTGAAGGATTCATTGATATAAATTATTTTTCAAAGAATTTTCTACTTTTATCACTACTACCACATATTGATTACTGGACTAATTTACCAGCTCTGGTTAAAGAGAACCTATCGTGCTAATTTTCCGGTTCACACCTTTACTATAGTTTCTACTAGAACATGTTTACATGCATTAATGTTCCAAAAACACTACTTTTCTCATACTGTCTGCGCTGGAACACTTGTATTCACCCTCTATCTGAAACACTACATGGTAGCGTCTGTCTCTTTAAGCCCCACTTCTTTAAAAGCCTGTCTGCTTTGATTGTTCAGCATTTAAGGGCCTTACGTATCTGCACCAGGCCCCCAGGAAGTGCAGCAGGCTTTGGAGCCAATTTTGGTAGAAGCCAGACAATGGAATTACAACTTCCTGGTCTGTCACCTGATGCCCTGCATCCCAAAAAGACATAGCATAACAACCCCCACAAAATGACACCTTTCACTTTCGAGATTTCTTCCTTTTGGTCTGACAACATTTGGAAAGCCAGCAAGTATTTTATCCCCATTCAAGTTAAGAGAGGGCTAAACAGGACGTAGCCGGCTTGGCCAGTGGAAGTTTCTGGTGCGCCTGCTCTATGGGCCACACAGTGCAGAAGCAGTGCCCACTCATCCGGGTAATTTCATACATGGCAGTTGAACTACTTTGGCTTCATGTGCCACTGACCAACATTCATAGTAATTAATGGGGCCCCGCCACCAATGCTGAATCCACCTCTCTTCATACATCCATGATCTGCACTCTCAGCATCTCTGCACTGTCACTGCAGCTGGCCAATGACTGTAACAGAGTACGGCTGCACTTTCTATCGTGAAAATACTACTGCTACTACAACACCAAAATCTGCACACAAAGTCTTCCAGCAGGAATATAATCTGAAATCGGGTAATCTTGGTTGCTGATGTTACAACAACATCAGCAACCAAGATTACATGTTTCCCTGACATTAGCGTGTAGCTACATGCAGCAATATAGGTTACATAATGTAAACACTTGCAGTAGCGTGCCTGGAGCAAATAACCATACAAAGAAATCCTTAATGAGCTGACGTTCGCTTGTCTTGAAAGTAGAAAACAAAGTAAGCAGAGTATTCAGCATATGAGTTTTTTGCTCACTTAGATCTCTTTTACATACCATGACCTCATTATTTGAAAGACTGGCGACATTTAATATGAACATCGGACACTGTAACATCACATACATATGACAGAAACTAAGAAAAAGCATAACAGGGCCCCGGTACAAGCATAGCATCCACACTGAATGCTACTGTTTGATTTTCAGCTGACAGGGATTCTACATTATATCTGACACTCATATGCCACTCCTGTTCTTTCAGCAACATACCAAGGCCAAATGGAGCCCAGCCAACATTTACCTTGAAATTATTTTTATCTCAACTTTCACAGGTTCTTGGTAAGTTATAGCATGGGTGCAGATCCCAGGGTGGATGGGGGGGACATGTCCCCCCCAAATTCTGAAAAACACAAATTGTCCCCCCAAATTCTAAATAGCTTAAATGATTGAAATTGAACAAATGTATACAGTAGTCCTATATACTGGGAGAAAGGGAAGATGATGAGGAGAAATGGGAATCCATGAGAGGCGAGAGATGAGAACGTGAGTGGACATAACATGTCTGAGACCCTGAAACTAGAAGTAGCATTAACTAACAGCGAAGCAGTGAAAAGGAGGGTGATGGCTGGTTCCATGTACTACTGGCTGTTTAAGAGAAATAAACAGTAAAGGTAAGCATATGATTCTCTTTGTAGTGCTTTTTGAATGACTTGGTGATGGTGATGAGCCTCTATGAAATCGTGAAATATGTTGGCAATCTCAAGCACTCTGTGGGCATGATTTGCACGCGTGCAATTAAAGAAAATCACAACTGATTGTGTGTCCCCCAAACTTGTCATCAGATCTGCACCCATGGGTTATAGCTCCCCATCTTTGTGGCGTTTTGAGTTCATCATTATAAAAACTGTGAGATAAGAAATTGACAGTGTAAAATAATCTATTATTGTTGTGCTGGCAGGATAGACTAGAGTGACTGGCACAAAGTCAACAAATACCATTCTGGCTAATGATAGCTAATTGTAATTATAAACTTCGAGGAGAGAGACGGAGGCAAGCAGGACTTTGTTAAATTAAACATCACAGGGAATGTTAAGATGCTTAAAATACAGTGGAGGCAGTATTTGGGCCAGGAGGCATGTACGAATCATTCAACAGCCTTTGGTCAGTTATCCACTTCTATTTAATCCTATCTAAAGTGTTGCAGCTTCACCGAAAATATTTATGGGAAAAGAAAAAAAAGCTGAAAAATAGGGCAGCATATGCCCTAGCATCTATGAAGCACCAAAAGTTGATTTTTCCAAAGCAGCATGCAGAGAAAAAAAAACTTAAATAAAATTAAGCTTTCTCAGGTGGGAGCGTATCAGCACTGTTCGTCTCCAGCATGTGTGTGCCAAAACCTCAACCAGTTCAAAAGAACAGAGGAGGCAGCCGCTCGCTATTCAGTCGGAGGATGAGACGAGATGAGAGCGCTCTCTGATTTGCTGTGGATTCCTATTCATCTAAGTGTAGTTTTTATTCATCATGCTGCTTATTTGGAGCCTGTGTCACACAAGGACAAGAGCAGGTGTTGCCTACGCCAGTGAATAATTTAGTAAAACATAGGCCGCTTGAGTTTTTTTGTCGTGTTTTGATGTGGAATGTGATTTGAAACTCACACAGGTGCGTACACACACACGCACAACTTTAAAGGTCAGACACTGAAGAGGGGACTAGAACATGTATTACCATTTGGTTTTAAACAACTACCCTTCTGTCAATATGATATTCAAAGAGGCAAACACTTGGTTTTGTTCCTGTGAAATTAGTATTTTACCAGTGAACTCTTTAAGTGTGTTTTAATGAAGCTCTAGTGGTATCTCATCCCACCACTAATGCTAACAATAATATGCGTACATGCAGGTGATAAAAACGAAAGTGTCACATCTTGTGAATATTAAATTGTGAAATATTTATTTGGCTAAACACCTCAAAAAGGTGACAGAACCGCTTAGAGAATGAAATAATGCTTCAATGGCTGACACAATAACCACTACAGTAATATATTAATATATTGTAATGTATTCTAGCTAACATGCTAACAGAAGAGGTAACTATGGAAATTTTATTCAGCATTCAGAAATTATCTTACATCAGAGTGTCATTGTTACAGTTTCAAAGGTACCCTGTAATTAGTTGGCAGGCTGTGTTTTTTCTTTTAGCCTCTGCCTGTTCTTAGATAAACAAAATCAACCTAATCATAGATCCAGTGTGAAGACTACTCTTATGCCATTTTCTCATCATCACGCATCACCTGTATCAGTGAGAACAGAGAACTGGTGACGCATATTTGCAAACCTTCCCCTGATCTGTGTGTTTGATTAAGCTCTGAATAATTGCAGCCAAAAAAAAAAAGAAAATCTTCCCTGTATTTTACAGTCAATAATGTGCTATGCAAAGAATGCTGGGTGACAGCCATAACTTTGAGGAGACAGAAGGACATCGCTGCTTACTTCATCATCTAGCCTTCAGCATACACTCAGCAAGAATGCAATCTCTCTCATGAGATAAAAGGTATGATAGAAAGAGACAAGTGTTCAAAACAAAGCGCAAGAAAGAAGAAAACTAGGGCCATTTAAAGCATTTGGGCTGCAAACACGAAATCAAATGAAAAGATGACTGAATGGTACGCTATATAAGATGTATCGAATAATATGACCTGAAGCCCTAACAAAACAAATCTACTGTATAACTTGAGTAAATATATTTTGTCATGTTAGATAACTGATACACATTAGATCACCCAGTTGATGAGAATTTGCTTCAGAAACCTCCATCTGAAACGATGTTGGTTGTTAGATTAAGACCAGAATTATATAGTTATTATCTATAGTTGATACATGTGGAAGAAGTGAAGACAGTATAGTCACTCTTAAATCTCCAACCCACTACTCACTTTGATTGGGAATTAAATAGTAAACTAGAAACTATTCTCCATTTTTATGGGGACCCCCTGGAACTCCCTCAAGGGCCCCTGGGGGTCCCTGGACCGCTGGCTGAGAACCACTGAACTATGGAGGGGAAATACATGTGTAAATGCTTTAAAGCAGGGATGTCATATTCATTTTAGTACACGGGCCACATATAGTCAGATTTGATGGCAGGTGGGCTGAACCAGTAAAACCATTGCATAATATCCTATAAATAACAAACACCTCCAAATTTTCCCTTTTTTTTTGTTCGAAGTACATTTTAGAAATGCTAATACATTTACAAAACAGATGACACACATCCTGTGATGTCTCCAGAAGACTAAATGCAATTTCAGTATTATTTCTTAGTTCTCCACAGACTACTGCTCACTGTCATTTAATGTGCATTTTACTATACATTTCCACTCCTGTGTCATAATCCTGACATCACCACACCAAACTAAAGTGAAAGAAAAGAACTGTATTCTGGTCGAGGTGAAAAAGCCTCTGAAGCAGCATTTATATAAAGAAAGCTACTCACTGTTTAACTTGCTCCTGAAACCTGGCACCTCTTAGCATTCAGAAGTGCATCAGTATTAGGTGTGCAGGGTCATCCAGTGGGCTAGTTCTGGCCCCCAAGCCATATGTTTGACACCCCTCTTTAAAGTGACCCAAAGTTATGTTTTTTTAACACTCAACTTAAAGGAACACATCATCCACAAAATGACCAGTTGTATTTCAGTTACTTACCTCATGATACCTTAAACCAAAGAAAAAAAAAAGCTCTTTTTTTTAGCACATTTAACAGCAGCAAAACTGTATCAAAATATTTTTTGACAAAGCCTATTCGGTGTGGCTACACATTTTAACAAATAAATGCCTGTCTCAATTAGAGGCCTGGTCTGGTTGCCAAGCTGTTTATTTTTTTAATAAAAGCTCTTCGCAAGTATAAAACCAGGTTGTCAGCGACCTAAAATTATGTGTCCATTCGTCAGTTACCCTGTAAGTTATTCATATTCCTTAAGTCCATAAGGGTCCTCAGATAAAAAAAAATCAAAAGGGTTTTTCATAAAGTTGTGAGTATTGTTTTAACAGGATAAAGTGGTGTCGTGTCAGTATGCCAGGTGCCATAATCCTCGACTGCTGTAACTCAGTCTGTCTCTGATGCTGTCTGTTGAAGCTAGAGATGAATGATTCGTAATTGATATATTATCTGAAGCCTAATTTTTATACATATATATATACACATATACATATCTATACATATATATATACAGTACAGGCCAAAAGTTTG
>NC_135752.1:13170403-13195403 GCF_041903045.1 Epinephelus lanceolatus
CCAGAGTAACAAGGACATTTACACTGTGAACAATTGTGACTGAGAAAACTGTTCACACTCAGTTGTGTGGATTTTCTAGTATAACAGGGACACAAAGACATGTTGCTGCTGAATTTTTTTGAAGTATAAGGCTTGGCATTATTCAACGTTCTATATTTCTAAATCCCAAGAGAAGACCAAAACCAACAATGTGTTTGTACATCACTCATTAGAGAGCTGGAGTGAAACTGGAATTTCAACAAAGAACCTCAATCAGGATCACATAAACATTTGTAATAATGCATAGCACTAAAATTTCAGCCTTGTAAACATAGCATTTATCAAACGCATATTTGCAGTTAACTCAATTTGTTTTGACAGGGATGGTAGCTTTTTGACTATTACTACAGCTAACTTGAATGTAATCCCGTCCGTGGCAATAAGATAGCAGAAAGAGGGAGGAAGTCTGAGTAGGGCAGGACGGAGTGGTGGTGGACAGGTCAAACACATACCGGACTTTCACCCACGAGATCGGTTGTTTCTTGTATGAAACCAAAAGTCAACATACATACATAGTCGTCAAGTGACACACTAGTTATTACTGTAAGATATGTAGTTATTGTAACCCAAACCATGATCGTTTTCCTAAACCCAATAAAGGAGATTTGTTGCCTCAACGCAAGGTTCTTTAGGTGATTAGTTGGACAACGAATGGTTTTGCAAAACCGTACGTTTCCTGTGAAGGTGGAAACATTTACTTTAAAAGACACTATAGCATGTAACAAGTGAACATTGACACTTTTATCGATGCATCCAAAACTGATGCTCGAGGGGTACCTAAAGCATCATATTTTGAAGCATAGGGCAACTGAATAAGCTGCCACATTTGAAGAGTTGGGAGTAAGGATGTGTTGTCAATTCAACTTTATTTATTTTATGTAGCTGAAGCTCAGGACCTCTGAGGGTTAAATGTCACCAGCTTAATGGAAGAAGGCAGTCGAGTGGCTATGGTCTGTCCAGACATGGCTGTAGCAACAGCAGGGTTGCACAATGGATCACAATGTCCGTTAGTTTGACCACCACATTGGTCCAGAACATCTCAACGACCACAGGATGGTCTGTTGTAAAATTTGTTACACACATACATGTTCCCCTCAGGTTGAACTGACTTTTCCCATAGCATGTCAGTTAGTTGCAATTTTAATTTGTCCCTCACTTTGGTTTACCTGCTAAACATGTGCATGTTAGCATTGTCAGTGTGAGCATGTTAGCATGCTGAAGCTACCATTTAGCTCAAGGAATTGCTCTGCCTATGTACAGCTTTACAGAGCAGTTAGCATGGCTATAGACTCTTAGGGTGTTTTCATGTTTATACCTTTTAAAGCAAACCAAACTCAGTCTTCTTAAAGTGCACCAAAAAGCGGACCAACAGAAAAAGGACTCAGTTCATTTTGTGTTCACATTGTCAGTTCATTTGAAAGACAACTTGGTCAACTTCAGCTTTGACGGGGTCTCAGTCCTCTCTGTTCACACCATTGCCTATATAATATATATTAACATAGTTTTGTTTTTACTTTGATTTTGCACTGCAGTGCGGTTATAAAGCCCTTTGCTTTCAGAAGAACTTAAAATTGGAGGAAAACCTTAGCACTTCTGTGTGCTGCAGACTGTTGCTGTTTGATGTATTCTGTATTCCATATCTAGAGACATCTTCCATGGACCAAAGTCCTCTTCCTCCTGCGTTGCTAATGTAACAGGCCAACATGGTTTTGTCTGTTTGTTCAGGCATCCCAGTGCAGTAACCTGATGTACAGAGCTAAATACAATGGCATTGAGCAAAGCAAACCTGGAGCACTTTGTGTTCACAGTGCGCAGGTTAAGCTAAGCAAACCATACTCAGACCTTCTCCTGACGAGGTCTGAGTACAGTTCATTTAAGAGTGGTCTGAGTTCTGTTAGAGTGTTCACATATGTGCAAAAAAATGCTGAGTAAATGATCTGAATCTGCTTGGAGGGCTGAAAGGGACAGTCCCGTTTAGACAGCAGAAATTACAACTAAGTAGAAAAACAGGAATATATTGGCAGATATCAGAAGAGAGAGGGTGGATACCATGGATAAGGGAGAAACCAGTGGTTGTGATGACATACTTAATTCAGCTTCACGTTGGTAAACATTAGTGGGTACAAACAGCTGGGCACTGTAGCTTTGAGCAAAACTGTCAAACAGGAGTATATTGTGTGTTTGTTCGGGACTATTTTAACTTGGGGATTAATACACTTTTAGTGCAGTAGAGTATTTAAGGCAGCAGGATGGTGTATGATAGCCTGAACCAGACGAATCTTGGAGGTAATTTTTTCCTTGAAATGGTAGATACTTCTGGTTCCCCTCTTGTTCAGACAGATTTTCAATCAACCTGGCCCACTTTGGACCAGTCACAATTGTTTATCTAATATGGGGCGAGTTTTGGACGATAACAAATTGCGGAGCCTTTGTGCTTCACGCAAAATAGGTGATGATTTTATTTGTGGCTTACACACCACGGTGAGCATGAACCTCGCTTAGTGAAGAGCGCCACTGAGGCATTTTCAAAAAACCAAGATGGCTGCAACTGATGTTGTACTGTCTTTGAATTTAGATAGCAAAAATGGCACCACTCATTCACGGCACCATCACAGCAGTAGTCTGTTTACACTGGTCCAGTGTTCTGTGCAACATCACGTTTTGTTGCTCTGATTGGTATTAGGTCTATCCAGTTGTGTCAAGAGGTCATTTTGACGCCAATTGGAAATCGAAAATGAACTGAGGTACCAGACTAATGCGCATTTGTGATTCGGTCTGGTGATCTTAAGCTAGTTGTGTATGGGATTGTCGCGAAGTAAACTACAGTGCCCATGTTTATGATGATAAAGTAACATGTCACATAGTGCATGTAGTGTCACTCACATGTGTTTTTAATAGTTTTTGAACAATAATGATGGGCTTTGTAAGCAATATGTGGTAGCAGGATAATTTAGTGACAATAAGAAAAATCTATATCTATCTATCTATCTAATCTAATCTATATTTTTTAAGGCTGTGAGCAAACAAAATGCCATTCACCTTTGTTGTGTTGGGTTGGAGGCAGAAATTTCAGATCAGAGCAGCAGCTGCTGAAATCCAGAGCCAAAAAGGTCACCTCTCTCCCCAGTAGTGTGGTGAGAAGTCACCAGTGGGCCAATCACCGGGGCCATTTTCATCTCTCTCTCAAAGCAGCTGCTTTGTCCTTGCCGGATCGATCCGGAGTGGCATTGTCGGGTCGGTTCTGCTGTGCCCCTGTCAGCAGGGAATCCAGGCATTCCTAACAGGAGCACGTCACATGGCCCCGGCTCCCCTTCGGGGTCCAGATCCACCCCAGCTCCAGAACACATGTGGTCTGGAACACTGCCAACACAGCACACACATGACCACAGAAGCTGAGTCTGACTATGTGTGACAGTGTGTGTATTTGTGCAGCGGAAGTTTATGACCTTGTTTTTTACCTGTGGGATGACAGAAGGGCCTCACATTGGGGAGCTTTTCTGTGACAACTTGCAACAAAAAGTTTACCCCCTTTATTCTTCAAGGGCAATATTTGAGTTTGGACAAGATTTCCATTCTATCTGTGCACCAAGGGTTGTTGTTTTTAAAACACAGAGGTCTTTTATACAAAGAATGATAAAGATGTTGAACAGAGAGTGTCATGATGAACTGATTTTTGCGCTGCCTCCTTAAGCAGGGAGGGGGGGTTAAAGGGATAGAGAGATGAAAGACTAGTGAGTGATGGTGAAGATCTCTGCATTGTTAACCTCAAGGCACCCTGTTCTCCTCTACTGGAATACAGACATGCTGCTTCCCACTCAGTCCTGTTACCTCAGATGACCTTCTGTTGCCCCAATAATACGCAGACTCATATAGTCTCCAATAATGGGGGAAAGCAGCAGAGAAGGTGTTTACACACAGGGTGAATAAAACCTTGTTCTGTTTTATTACCTCTCTCCCCTCTTCCTCACCCCTTCACTCTCCTCCCAGTGCAACCATGGAGCCTGTTGCGCAACGGGCCGTAATTTTTCCAGCTCTTGTTCGGACATCTTTTTGTGTTTAATCGTGGGAGATTGAGAGGATTAAACTGGAGATTACGTATGGCGGGATTACACTGACCCCGATATCAGGAGGCCTCTGGGACGAGATGAGGGAGAAAGAGGTGCAGTAAAGGGAGGTGGAGGAGGGAGAGAACCATGGGACCTGTCGGGGTAGATGAGGGTGGATAAATGACGAGAGGCAGAGATGGAAGGGAAGAGGAGAGGAGAGGGGGAGTTGGGAAGGGATTTGAGAGATAATTGTGTGGGATCAGAGATGTGTGAGGAATAGAAAAGATGGTGGGGTAACGGAGTAAAAGATTTCACCGGGTGGAGGCATGAGAAGGGAAACGGAGGTAGATTAAAGGACAAAAAGTGTTCTTTGAGAGGTGTAGCATGCACAGAAGGTTTAAGAAGGTGTATTAAAACTTGGGTCTTATTTTGATGGCCATCCTGCCAATTCGTGGGATTACATTCTCCAAGTTAACATCACTAAAAAATCGTTAAACGGGGCAAAAAAAAAGAGCAGTCAGATGATCATTCAGGTTATGGATCAACCCTGATGTTAGCCATACTTATTTGGAAGACCCAAACTTGAGGGGTTATTGGCAACATTACAGGTGTGCTAATTTTTGCTACCAAAAGATGTAAAAAAAAAAAATTAATTAAAGCTGCAAACATGTTTATCATAAACATGGTTTATCAGCTGGTGAGAATATTTTTTGTTTGCTCAGGACAGAACATGACATCTGACTAAGACCAAGCACACTGACATTTTGACTACCTGTCAATCACAAGGCAGCCACACCCTATTTTATTCTAAATGGGACCATAATGTACAAAATAACCATCATGTTGTGTTGAACAAGACTTGAAGCTTGCGGTTGAAACCATAAACTCATTAGGACAACATTTACTGAGGTAATAAATCAAGTAAGAAGTAGGGTCATTTTCTCACAGATATTATAGCATATAATCAGGCTTCTTTTTGCAGCCAGTGGAGTCGCTCCCATTATAAACAATGCAGGTTCCAGGCACTTCTGCATTGGCTTAATCCCTTGCAACCAACACATAGTTAACATGAGCTTAATTAGATACAGCATTACCAGGTGTGAAATGCTAAATTATGGTACCAGAAGTTTAAAGTTACAGTATTTTGAGGAAAATGATGGAGTCATAACCATGAGAACAAATGCATAAACGTGTAATTTACAAAACATGTATTTGAATTACTTTCTGACATGCCTACAAATGTACCCATGTTGTTTGTAATAGCCTACTTTTACAAAATTATAAAATTAAATCACAGAACACCACAATTGGAAGCCTGTTCATATTCTGCATTGAAACATTAAGGCTAAGGCCATAAGATGAGCTAATTACATAAATAACTGGGCTTACTGGTACATCAAAACAGCATAACTAAAATATGGATCTTACACAGATGTAAGATTCATATTTTGCCTTTACCTGTTGAGGAAACTGAACATTCTTTTAGTATATGACAGAAATATTTGTCAAATATCTATTCTTTAAATTTCATCCATTAATGTAATGCTAGACAGGTGGATCAGCTTCACCTTTCTTTTAACAAAACAAAACATGGCCAGTACTCCCTCAGATATTGTTGTGTACAAATATGGAATACATGTTATCAAGAGCTCGTTATCTTTATGTGTGTGTGTGTGTGTGTCTGTGTCTGTGTGTGCATTGTGTTCTATGTATTTATTGGCTTTAATTGGATCATTGTTCACTTAGTGGTTACTTTTTTGCTCTGTGTGCTTCTTGTTGTCATTCATCTTTTATGTTTTTTTTTGTTTTTTTTTGCTGTACAATGTTTGTTTGTCCTCTTTTACTTTTCTTCTCTGTTAGTTGTTTTCCCCCCTGAGTTGAGGGGATGTCCATTTGTACAAGCCTTTCATGATTTTATGCAGTTTTGTGTGTGTGCAAATAAAACAAAATAAAATTAAAAATTCAGCTGTGGTTGATATTAGTGATCGTACAGAGGGCAAAATTATTGCAAAGATACTATAATTATTGTCCATCTGGCAACATTGATTAGCTAACTAGCCACTGCAGATAAAATCAGCTTGAGACAGATGTCATTTCGGCCGTCAAAACTGAAGTCCACTGACAAAAACTGTGAATCCTGCTTTTGTCTGTTTCTGTGCAAATCTGCCACCGTTATCCTTGTAAACTGCATTTGTGCTGTGATTAGAAAGTCATAGTTGTAGTAACTACAGGGTGAGCCGAAACAGAGGGTCAGTTGCTTTGTTGTGTACAGTGTTATGATAACTAATAGATATGATAGCAAAAACTACAAAAACAAGACACTAACAAGGTTATAAACCAGATATATCCTTTTAGTTTGATTTATTTATTAACATGTTAATGTTTTTCCATAATTTACAGGGTGTACCATAACAATACTTTGCCAAGTTCTGAACACGATAGAAGCCATTAATACAGTTCAAATTAGGAGTTGCACTGCAGCTGGTGAACTTGTGCATGCTCTTGTCACCACACATGGAAAAACGCATTCACACTTTCATGTTCTCGCGTAAGCAGTAACACATGCACAGACACTTACATGCGCACACACACACACAAACACATACGCCCATACAGAGTGGCTTATTACAAACCCACATCCCATATTGAGGGATTTATTCATCACATTCTGTGTCATTGCTACTTATCCATGTTTCATTCATTTAGATCTGCCAGTTTTGGTTTAACTGGGAGTCGGAACAGATTTATCGGAGCTATGGAGGAGAGTCATTATAATGTGTTTGGATGGAGAGAGGGAGAAAGTGAGAGGCAAATGGAGAGACACTACTGTGGCAGTGGATGGAGACCTTGAGTCAGCAGTATAATTTATTCACAATTGCTGCATCATGCCACAATCACTGTGTTCACAATGAGTAAGAGTCTATTCATAAAACTATCTGAGGATTTTGTTTTGTGCAGTGGATTGTTAATGTAGGTCAAACTCATACTCCGACAAAACATTTCATCCGAGCAAGTTAAAGGTACACAATGCAGGAATCATCAGTTACTGCTTTTAAACATAATATTCAAACTTTGTCCCTCCTCCCTAAAATGCTTGTATGTACACTGCAAGCTACTATAGAGTGCTCCAGAAATAAGTCCTAAAACCTGGAAATACGTTAGCATTTTAGCACTTACGGTCCACTTGTCTCAAAGTCAGTGCATTTTTGGTTTGATGTCTGAAATAAGGTCTATGGTTAACACAAGCTTCAGAGACTTTGATGTTTTACTCTACAACATAAAATACGTCAGTAGATACCCCACTTGTAAATTTTGAAGACCTTACGTGTCTTAAAAAATACGGTTGCTAACAAGTGGCTAAATGAGACTACACAGTGTCATCAAGCCAAACACGGCTTTATAACGACATTAACGGGCTACACCTAAACCATCCTAAACCTGCCACAGCACAGAGGATCTATACAATCAGCAAAGTTTCGGGGTGGAAACTCACCAATTCAGTATCCGATCAAATGTCTCCCCTTTTGCTCCAGATTTATGGCCTTGAATAATGGCCAGCAAAACAGTTTTTGCAGAACATTATGACACAGTGAAGTTGAACTTTGACCTTTTGGTTATAAAATGTCATCACTGCATCATTATATCCAGGTGGCCATTTGTTTGAAATTTTGTAATAACTAACATGTTGTTTTGAGTTATGGCCCAAAGCTATTTTGTGAGATCACAGTGACCTTTTATCACCAAATTCTAATCAGTTCATCCTTGAGTCCAAGTAGACGCTTGTGGCAAATTTGAGGAAATTCTCTCTAGGCGTTCTTGAGATATAACAGGTGAATTATTTAAAATTCACCTCCTGTACTGTTGTCATTAATGGGGAAATTAGCTATAGAGACCAGAACTGTGTACTTGGCAGTAAACATGTTTATTTCTGCTATAAAGTTCAGCATTTTAATATGGGGGTCTATGAAGATCGACTGGCTTCTGGAGCCAGCCTCAAGGGGGGGTTCAAAGAAGTTCACTTTTTGGCACTTCCATGTTGGCACTATTTTTCGGCTCCAGAGGTTGCCACTTGGTTGATAGCCAAGTTTTTCCAAATGTTTAAAAGCAGGTGTATTTCTCCTTCTGACCAGAAATGTGGGCTTCTCTTTTTGGGGTGCATCTCTTGGCTAGTTGGTTTGTGTACAATGCATCCATAACAACGCACAGAGCTCATGTAAACAGGCAAGAGGCTGTGTGTCACAAACTGTGGTAGAAAGCTCAGCTTTTCCAAATGCATTGTATACATGTTCAAAAAATGCGCCTAAAACCATAATACCAGCATTTACCACGTCTTGATCGCAAACTGCTTCATTCGGAACTAGATTTTTTTCTTATTAGACACTAGTTTGAAATGTTGCCATAATTAGCATATGAAATATTGAGTTATGGAGAAAAATATGTTTTGTGAGGTCACAGCAACCTTGACCTTTGACCATTAAATTCTAACCAGCTCATTCTTGAGTCCAGGTGGACGTTTGTGCCAAATTTGAAGAAATTTCCCCAAAATGTTCTTTAGATGTTGTGTTCATGAGAATGAGACAGATGTAAAGTCACAGTGACCTTGACCTTTGGCCACCAAAATCTAATCAGTTCATCCTTAAGTCCAGGTGGACTTTTATGCCAAATTTGAGGAAATTCCCATAAGGCGTTAAGAGAGTGGGACAGACGGACAGACAACCCAAAAACATAATGCCTCCGACCACGACAGTCACCAGTGTGGAGGCATAATCAGAAAATACGGGCAGAGTGCAGGATCTTTGTAGATAAATACACTGCATTACACTTCAAGTGAGTCATAAATGATGATTGAGAGGGATCACCTCTGTATGAGTCTATACGTCAAGAAAATCCTGCTTTAGTTTGTCTTTAATATCTTCTTGCAAATATCCATAAAATGGGAGTAAAGAAGATGTGATATAGTGTGTATATATAGAGAAGGCCATTCAGCGAAGGCAGACTGACAGGCACTTCTTCTGCATCCACATCCTGTCCTCCTTGTTTACTCCAGAGGCTCTCTTTTGCATTGGCTACAATACCTTGATGTCACCCATCGATTGTCAGCAGTTAGAGAGACGCGCGCAATGCCCTGATTAGCATACAATTAGGATTGACCTGCTGCCCCTGGGACTGGACGGAGCGAGGGATGGATGGAGGGCTTTAGAGGAAGGGAGGGATGGAGGGAACAGCAGCCTGACACAGTGGCTTCTGTTTCTGCTGACACGTGCAGGACACTGGTGGGGTCTCAGAGGGCACCATGGGCCAAGGTGTGCCAAACCTGTATTGACGTCTGGGAGAGGTGTCTCGGCCGCACTGACGGACGCCACTATGAGGGCTTAATGACCGTCCCAGCCAGGGAAAAGGTGTATAAATATGTGTGTGTGTGTGAGGTAGAGTGGTGCATGTTAAGAGAGTTAGAGAAGTGATTTAGGACTTTTTAGAAACAACACTTTGTCCAGCAAATATAGATATCTGCATGATACCACATTTAGAAAATACACTGTACAAGTCAGCTGATTCTTGGACTTAAACTAATCAATTTTTATTAATATTACTTTGACTAAAGCCCTGCTGGCACGGGACTGGTGTTACCAGGGGACCTCTCGTAATTTGTGATAATTGCGGAGGTCATCTGTGGTCTTACTCAAGTGCAAATCTGCCATGTCCGTAATTTGTTATATAAAAATTCCACCACATATTACCTACCATATTTCATTAAACACATATGTCCAGTGATAATATTAGTCCCATATGAACTGGCATCTTGGTGATTTGGGGTTGTATTTAGGTTTTCTGTTTTCTCTGCACCTCTTTTTTTCCTCTTTTCCGGTCAAGAATTATGGTGGTCGTGTTGGCAATTATAAATGAAAATCTTTTAACAGCACTTTGGATGCAGTAGACTCCTGGAGACCCATTTGCAAAAGAGTGAGCTCAAATCCATCAGAAGAGCAAAACCTTAAAAGATGATGAGATGGATGACATCTGACAGTGGGTGTCAGAATCGGTTGTTTGTTTGGGTGGAGTGGAGTTACAAATGAATCACATTTGAGTAAACTCTGCTTATCCCATGCAAATGTGATGCATAAAAACACGGTTGGAGTCAGGACAGCTGTACATTAATCGGCTATCAGCTTTTCCTGTTCCACACTATTGCTAATATATCTGCATTCAAAATCCACAATTGGGCAACCTCTAGTGCTAAGGTTGGGTCCTAGAGCTCCAGGTGTCCCCAAACAATGAAAAAAAAGTTCATCCTCCATTTCTGAATCTTGGTGACATCAAAGAATCTCAACTCTGATAGGCTTTTTCACACCACACAATTGAGTTGAGTTGAAACATTCCAACTAGCACAGACACGTATTTGCCATAGACTGTAAAAAATGGATGTAGCCACCGTGACGTCGGCATTTCGGTTGTCGTCATCTTAGTTTTTGGGAGCCAGAAGTGACCATATTTGGAGGAGAGGATGGAGGAGCGAGGGGTGGATCTGACTCATGGACTGTGATGACACCTCGCAGACAGCCTGTCACTCAAGCAGCCCTGCCCTAAACCAGGCTGTAAACATGTTTTTTTTTTCTGCTGTAAAGTTTGGCATTTTTTGATGTAAGGGTTCTGTGGGGATTGATTTGCCTCAAGTGGACATTCAATGACCCGCAGTGTTTGGCCCATTGCAGTGACTTTATTTTTAAGCCCCAGAGGTTGGCTCTTGGTATAAATTCACTTCATATTTGATCTGAACTTTTAGTCAAATGATTTGGTTTATGATCAAATATGTGGAAATGAATCTCCTTCTCATCAGTCTGAACTGTACTTTGTGTTAGCACCAATACAGAAAATGGTGAACATGGTAAACCTGCAAAACATCAGCACGTCAATGTTGTCGTTGTGAGCATGTAAAAGTGCTGATGTTAGCATTTAGCTCAAAGCACCGTTGTGCCTCACAGAGCTGCTAGCATGGCTGTAGACACTTTGTCTTGTTGAACAGTCACATAATCTAAAATAGGTACTTGCAACTGAATTCTTGACCGAGATGCCCAACGATCGAAACTTGCTCCTACTGTACAGGCAATTGTTTTAGTTATTCTTGTAACAGCAAGTATAATTCTGGAAACTGAATCACAGAAGACAGAAATATTCAGTCATGTCATCAGAGTAAATTACTTGAACTCTGCCTTTTTGAACAGCATGTTAAACGGTTGCAGGTGAGTCACTGCAGTGAAGATATGCAGCATTGGCTGTACATGAATTCATACAAGTAGAGCACGCTGAAATATAAAAATGTTCCACTAGAATGAAGCATTGCTTTGAGAAACTGTTGGAATTCTCTTGCTGGTCTCTTAATGACCTTACATTCCTGTACTTTAATGGAGATTTATATGTTTGAAGATTTGACCTTTCTGTTATCTCCTCTGGTGTGATCTGTTGTCATCTCACTCTTCCCATTCTTCTCTCCGCTCTTCTCCTGACACACCTATAGTGGCTACCTCTGCAGCTGCAGCAGTGAAGCCTTAATCAGACGCGCGTATCAATAATATCGAATCCAGAAATCCCCTTGTGTGCCGTGGCGTTTGTTCTGATGCATTGATGTACTATTGACGGAAACAGGACGACCAACGGTGACAAATTAAAATGTCAGCCGTGGCAAAGGTGAGCCTCGCCTTTCCTCGCCGCGTCCTTAAGGTGGGGTGACAGGCCATCAGCTGAACGATTCCTGATAAAATGCTGACACCTCACTCACACACACGAACAAGGACATTGGTGACAAGGGGAGTTGCATATTGAAAGGAAGTGAGTCATGTGAGAGGACAAGAAGGGGGATAGGCTGTGACATAATGGTTTAATAAGTGTTCTGGTTAGTGATTTTGGTTGTAATGGAGCTGAAACTGTCAGCATGACTGTTTTTTAAAAGCAGCTCCCCATTCACATCACAGATCCGTTATTTATCCACTTCTTCCCATCCCAGTAAAATGTGATTATAGAGTACTGATGAACACTGTAATTACACAAATGAGAGCATCTTTCGAAGAATGTAATCACACAAATTGTATTGCTGGTGCACAGTTATGTCATTTAGCATGAGTAGGCTTGATGCACATTGATTTCATGCAGCGTGTTCGGAGGAGTGAAATGAAATGAAGACAGAGTGACGGAGGACACCGGTGCTAGGCATGCTGTCAACATTTAAATATCATCAGGCCTTGTGCATGCGCTCCCACCCGTCTACCCACACACACGACACACAGATAGAGTATATGATAACTGTAAAATCACTGATCAGGCTTTGCAAAAACTTGAGTCCTCTCGTCATCTCTTCTGACTCTCTTCTGACTGTTTTGACAGTTGATCTGGATGTAATTGCGGCGACTTATAAATGTTCTCCTCCGCACATTAATCTGTCAATGTCATTCTCCTGATGTTCCAGCTGTTCTGTGATTGTAATGGAGCTGCATTGTTGATGAGCGTAACTCTGACAGCCAACTGTCCACCAGCTATGGTAGCCCGGGCCTCAAGAGAACCCTCATCAGCCAAGCGGGGTCAAGGACTGCCACTGATTGACAGCTCCGTTTAAGTTAGATCTGCATTAAGTCATTGTGTTTACACGACATGCATCCTAACTTCCAGGGACTAACGAGTGCCTCAAACTGTAAGGGTGTCTGGTTTCCCAAAGACAGAGGACTGCTCTGAAATCCTGCCGTTGTAAGTAATGGATGGAGGGAGTGGTACTGTCGGTATCAGGTTTGTTTTATTCATGTTCTCTGTTGCAATATTAAGCCCGCTATCGAGCCATCCTTGACTGACCTGTACTGACGGGGAGCCTCTGCAGTATGAACAGACCAAGTCCTCGCCTCGCTCTTGTGTAGCCCAGATTCAGCCTGATCCACACGAGCTGTAGTCTAATTTATGCATCAGCATGCAATGTACAGAACAACCATTAGCATCTGTCAACACAGTGCTATACATCTCGGGAAAAATGATTTTGTATGAGAACAAATCTGCATCATCCTGCCTGTTACTTAGAACAGAGATAAAAAAAAGTTTTGCAAATGTAATATGATGCTGATGCATTTAAAAATAAAAATATGGGTAGTCAGAGACAAGCAGGTCAGCTACTCCTGCCCCCCCACTGCCACTCCGATCCCCTCACTCGTTCCCTGATAAACAAACAACTCTGAGTTTGCTCTGTCCTCTACTAAAAGTTGCCTGTCATTGAAAGTTTGGCATCATCCACACGAATCAATAAAATAAATATCTCACCCCCCCCCCCCCGGGTTTGTAAAATCCACCTTTACTGTGTGCAAATTTTACTTTTCAGTTTGTGCAACATTGAAATACTACTTGTGTGAGTCAGCCAATAAACATTTAAGGAACAGTTCATTTTCTTTTCACCTCCATGTTAATCAAGTTTGAGGTTTGGCTCAATTTGATTGTAATTACACAAAATTATCCCAAAGCTACAGAGTTACCTATTAATGTCAAATCCTTCAATAATCACGTGGTAACTTTTCTTAAAAATTTATTGAAGTTCACCACTGTGAAAGTGGTAAATAAATCATAAATCATCATAAATCAGAATCAAACAAACAACTCTGGCAACAGTGTAGAATAACTGAAGCAGGAAAAGCAGTCATTATCTCTGAGAGGAATTCCCTGCACTGATGCTACTGATATTGAATGACCAGGAGGTTTTTTAGTTCTGATTCAGCCATCAAGATATAACTTAATTGGTGATTTAGAGGTGCTGGTTGGAAGACTTAATTGTCTTTTGACAGAGCCAGGCTAGCTTTTTTTCCCATTTCCAGTATTTGTGCTAAGCTAAGCTAACTGGGTAGTGCCTTCATATTTACCATACAGACACAGACACAATATCAGTTTTCTCATCAAATTCTCATCAATGAAGCAAACTAGTGTATTCTCCAAAATTACTGTAAAACTTTAATTAAAAGCCTAGTCCCAGTTAAAAGCTCAGTCCTTTTTAATAACCGACTAGCCTAGTGTGGCTACAAATTTTGACAAATAAAGGCCTGTCTCAAATAGAGGCCTGGTCTGGTTGCCAAGCAGTTCATTTTTATAGAAGTTATTTGGATGTATAAAACCAGGTTGGTGGCTACCTACTTGAGCTAACATTTAGCTGTTTAAATCATGCGTACAATTTAAATGTTTAAAATTTGGGTCGATATGGAGATGCTACATATTGTTAGCTCGGTTAGATTCTCCACAATGCAATCAGTCAGTTTTATTTTACTGAAACCATAAGCACCAGAGAAGACTGTAATTCATTCAGCTTTAAGGGCATGACGAAAGTTATTCATATTCCTTTAGTCTGTACGGATCCACCAATGAAAACAATGAAAAGGGTTTTTCATAAAAATTTACCCAAGTTGTGAATATTGTTTAAACAGGATAAAGTGGTGTTGTGTCGGTGTGACGGATGCTGTAAAACAAGTGTCATAAAGCTCTCTCTCTGATGCACTGTCAGCGCTATATCATTTTAATTAATTTAACTGATATATTATTTGAAGCCTAATTTTTATACAAGTAATATTAATACTGGCTAAAATAAAGAATTTGATTGTATTTCCCATCTTTGCTGAGAAACACTTTTGTTCAAAAGGAATTAAAGGCCTGTCCAAAATATAAGCCAGTTGAGTTCAGTGGTTTTAAGCAAATAAAAGCCCAGTCTTCTAACTGAAGTTTTATGGTATTCCTGTCAATCTTAAAGATTTCTGTCAACACCTTTTGCAAGACAACCTTAAAGTCAAGATTAAATTGAATTTTAGAATATCTAGCTTAAGTTTTGTGACAAATCAGTAAGTGAAAACAGGATAGGAAGGCAGGATATAACACTGGCACCGCAAAAACTACAGCCAACGGCCAACTGCAACCTACGTTATGCACCTGCATTAGAGGAAATAATGCTCCATAGCAGCAGGTGGTGATAGTCTGTATTCGTCATGATAAAAGGAAACCAGAAGACTGACAGGACAGATTCAAGAAGCTAGTTAGCCAGTTAGCACATAAACAACACAACCAGATGTTGAATTGACCGTGGGCTAGCGAACAATAACACAAACGATGACAAAGCATTTTTGCTAAAGAGTTCAATGGCTGAAAAAATAATAATCTTAACCAAAATAACAAAGTTTGTTTTGATCTCACTCCCTCTCGGCTGCCAATCAGAGTGATTTAGCTCACTAACAGGTTTTGCTGTCTCCAAAGCTGGTTTAACATGTTGAGTTGGCCAAAAAAACAAACAAACAAAAAAAAAAAACAGACAAGGGCAAACTAGTGCCAACAGTGTGGGACACACCGGCAAAACTAGGGCGACAGACGCTCACAGACGGCCCAACTTTGGCTCGGTGTGTCAGGGCCACACTAAGATGGCCCACTCTGAAAACGCTGGTTATGTGTTAAAACATTAGGTTACATTAGGTTTCAGATAATTCTGTATAAATCTCCATCCTTGTCCAAATACAAAAATGAGAGGGAAAAAGCAAAATCTCAGTTTTTTTTTTTCTCCTCATTGGGCCAGCAAACGTGACAAATTGTGGCAACATCCAACAAAGAGCGAGTGGGTCATATATTTCCAAAAGCTTAGATTTTCTCGTAGGGATTGAAATGAGTGGGCGTTTTCTTGCATTTATCCACACTAGAGAACGTTTTTAACATTTTTTGGTGTGAAAATTGCAATCATGGTGTGAACAAAAGGCCAGAATAGAGAGAAAAACGTGCGTTAGGCTATTAGATTCAGCAGCATAGTGAGGCTGCACACTGAAGGGAGTGTGCACAGGTGTCATTCAGAGGTATTACCTTCTTCATTTTGAGCACCAAATTAAGTATCTGATAATGTATCATAACAAAAGTCTTTATTGTATGAGTTAAGCTCTTTACATCTCCAACAGATTCTGTATCAGTGGGAGTATGTGTAGAGGCAGCCAACAGTTCTCTGGCTTATTTAAGACAGAAGTCACAGCTGTGATAGGGACACCGGTCACTTCTATTTCTGTCTCTGTTCCTCCCTCAGTTTCAGTCTTTCTCTCCTTAGTGTGACAAATGGACACCACACAAATCCATGTGTAATTTTTCAATGATTAATTTACACAGTATATTTTATACAGTAATATTTGTGTGGCAGTAAGTCATTTTAGCTTTTCATAGTGGTGACCAGTTTGTTCTTCATCTTATTTTTGGCAGCTTGCACACACATGCAAAATGCTGTAATGTCTCTCTGGGAAGCTTTTCAATTCTCATGGTGATTTGATGTTTTTTCTTCTTGTACACAGAGGAGAAAACTAAAAGGTTTAACTAAGCGCCAGTAAATAACAACCTGTCAAAACGAGTATATTTAAAAAAAAAAAAAAAAAAAGAAAGAATGAGTAATGTTTGATTAAATTAGAGTTTAGCTGCTTGAAGGTGTTTTGAATGTCTGAAACTGCAGATAGTATGACAACTTACCACAAAGCGCTCCAGTAAAGGTGTAGAGGAGAGTGGACATGTGTTACGGCCTTGTGGCCTTGTGGCCCTGTTTCCTGTGTACTGGTTGTGCTCTCTGTTGCAGGACTAATTGGTGCCTGATTGCCAACCAGGTGCACCTGGCTGGTGCACCTGCAGCCAGGCTGGCTGGTAAGTGAAATTTTTTACCAGCCAGGCACATATTTTACCAGCCAACCAAATAAAAATTGCTTTTAAGTGTTGTAATTTGCTATCAGTATTATTTAGCATGTCATTTGGATCTTGTATGCGATTCTCAATCAATATTTTAATAGTGTGCACTAATATTAGTAATAATGTATGCTAAAATATGATTAACTGTTTCAACAGTTAAGTGTAATATTTGGGTTAATAAATTCTGTAGTATTCTTACTACAGTGCAAAAAGAATCTTTCATTAAGGAATTTTACATGAATCACTGACTTCAGTCCCGTTTGGACAGTTGAGACATAAGATTTTAGCTCGACCAGACTGCAACAGCAGGGCCTGCCCTATATAAACATGAATGTCTGACCAGTGGTGGACAAAGTATTACTCTTGGTCAAATATTACTCCAATACAAGTGAAAGTTGTCGACAAGCGGTTCTGTTCCCAGCTGTTGTCTCCGTCACATTTGGGGCTGTTTTTCCATCATGGATAACTGCCCAGCTTAACACATTCGCTCGCGGCTCGTGCAGAAAATAGACCAGAAGCCGAAACGATCACTGCAGGGCAGCTCCGCGGCCGGTGTGGATGACACAATCGGTTAATATGGGCGCCGAAAGGAAACTGGCTTCGCTTCGGGGCTATTCACAGCGCTTCCGCGGGCAGTGTGGCCCTGGCGTTACGTGACCAAAGATCGTCTCTGCCTGAAAAACACATTACTCTGCCAGGAAACCAGCCGATACCAGCACCGTTCTACAGTAACAAAAAAATGCATTTTTCGCTGGTAAAAAAATATCTTGCCAGAGTGGCGAGTGGTCTTAAAAATTTACCAGCCAGAGACAAAATCTACCCGTAATTGGCGAGTGGCGAGTGTTAGTTTTGGACCCTGCCTGCAGGATAAATGGACCCACCTACCCGGGCGCCACTCTCTCTCTCTGACTTTCCACCACAGCAGACCTTTGTTCCCCTTTTTGCTTTTGTTAGCTTATGTTGTCGCACATACAACACACACCATACATTGTTCACAGCACTCACACCCTTACACACACTACTGATACTGATACTCACACTCCATTCCTTCTTCAGCCTTTATTTAATAAATACTTTTGTTAAATTTTGATCAGTGCGTGCGCATCTCCCTTTTTTTTTTGTTGCGGCTTGAGAGCCGGTTGTAACAACATGTTCCTGGTCGTTTGACCAAACCAGTCCCACATAAATAATTTGCATGTCTCGCCATTGTAAACATGACATCCATTCACCTAGACGAGGCAGCCAGTACCTTGGTGGGTTGCCAAGATAAACACATTACATGGGACACAGTAGACTAATTAGTACATTCTATGTGACAGTGGATGTTTATGTTTCCGAGACACATGGTGGAGCCAATAAAAAGTGACATTACTGGAAGTCTAAATTGCTGACAAATTCTGGTCCATAGATTTTTTTTTTTTTAGTGAGGAAACTGCATACTAAAAAACACATCAACTGTTTTTTGTTTTTGTTTTTGCAATGGGGGTCAGTGGAAACAAGCTCTAAACTCATCATTGATGTGTCATTTTCGTTTACACATCCAGCAGCAGTCACAGTATTAGCACTCATTTGGAGTCGTGTTTGTGGCTAACTGATAACTGTAAGTCCAATTTGCTACCTGACTCTTTAGCTACTAAATGCTGCACTGTGTTCACCAGCTAGCTGCTAACTGTGTCAGTCTCCTTACGTACAGTGGGTTTGTCAAGCTCTTTAGCTGCTACTATAAACAATACTGGTGAAGGTGGTGAGAGTCAAACAAAACTGTAAAGTTGTGGCCTGAAGAACCAAAACAATAAGCTGAAAGATGCTCCGTCTGTTACCTCCCTCAGAAACAGGGCTATTTCTTTATTCATTATTCATTTTCTCTACCAGGCATAAGTCTGGAGGGGATCATGCGTTTGGTGGTGTGTCTGTGTGTGAATCTGTGTATCTGTCTATCTGCAGCTTATCTTGAATACTACTGGACCAATCAGCCTAATATTTTGCGCGCATATGTATGACTGTATGCTCAAGAATCTCTTGTGGTTTCAGTGATTCACAATTGAAAAACATTTTTTTATTAACTGTTTTATACCCTCACTGGCTGCTGACTCTTCACTCCTTTTAACCGGCTGACAGGGGCTACAAGTTTTCCAAAAATCAGCTTGATTAAAAACAGAGAGCCTTACCTGTGTGCTGCAGGCCCCAACTTGGCCTTTGCCGTGGCTCAAAAACAGATATCCATAAAAAAGTTGGAGGGGGGGCATGTTAGCAATGTGAGTCCCTGTGAGATTGTTTCACTGCACTTGACCAACGGTGGAGGAATGGTGTCATTTCAGGAGTCTAACACCCCCCGCCCTCAAATGAACACTGTTAGCTCTGTCAGCACTGTTGCTGTTGTTAGCACTGTTAGCACTGTAAGCACTGTTAGCCCCATTCACTGCTAGCCACAGGCTCAGCCATCTCCATGTTAAGAGCTGAGTGCATGCAATCCAGACTGTGAATCACAAATATGCTCTGAATGTTGCATACAGCTCCTTTCACTGATTTGGGGTCAACAGTTGTTTGGTTTTTGTTTTGCTCTCGACTGCAAGAACAAAGTATTGTCACAATGGTGGACCTCTGAATTTTCCATCTTTTGTGCAGTAATGTGCTGAGCTGTATGAGTTTGGTGGCATTTAGACAAAGACCATCCTCTTCATGTCACAACAAAGTCTATGCTCAGCCTCGTTACAGAAAGTTGTTCCTCCCTTATTTCCCTTCATCTCCATCGTTTCTCATCTATTACCATCTTTCTCTCTCACTTTCCTCACTGCCTCATCTTCATTATCCCCCTCCCTCCTCTCTGCTTCTCTCACTCATCTGCATCTTTTCCTCCCTACCTTCATTTCCTCACCGCCTTCCTGGTGGTGGAGCCGCGGCCCCAGACCTTGTGGTCTTGGGGTTCCAGATGGTCTGGCTGGCAGAAGGTTCAGAACTGACCCCTCAGCAGCTGATCCTGTCCTACCCCAACCCCCAGGGGGTCCAGGAGGGAACACGTTTCTCAACCAAGATGAGAGGCAGAGGACAGGAGAGGGACCGGGGGCTGAGGGAAAATTGCGTAACAGCCGAACCTGTCATTTACTGCATCTCATCCTCAAACAATCTGAGGCTCTTTCTTTGAAAGTGCCTGCACTTCAGAGTTGTTTGAAGCAAAAGCGCACACACACTTTGCTATCACTCAAGTGCTGTGTAACGAATAAAAAAAACAACCCTTGAATAGTAGAGGGAGGGAGTTGAGAGAAGAAGAAGCAGACAGATCATATTACAGATAGAAATTCAAGACAATGAGGGAGGGAGAATGGAAAGGAAGACTCAGCGAGGCATGGATGACAGCTTGTGACGCCACATTAGTCATTGTGCAAGAAGACAGAGGTGTCTACACTGCCTCTTTAGCGCTGTCTCCTCTAATGGCTGTGTGTGCGTGTTTGAAGAGGTGCGGTGCCTGCAGCCTATGGTGCGTCCCGCCAATGCTGCCTGTGTTTAGACAGCGGCTGCAGCAGTGTTGATGGAAACACACAGGGGAGGGAGAAGAGGAGGGTGATGCGGGGGGGGGGGAGCAGGGCAGTGCTAATTGGGACAGAAGATCGGGGTCAGGAAGAAAGAAGGAGAAGGGAAGAGGAGTGGAGGAGAGACAGGGAGTCCTCAAGCCCTCCGGTGGCTCACTCTGCTTAATGATGCGTCTCTCTCGTAATTAGCAGACGGTAATTAACGCTTGGATCACCTGGGCCTCTGTGGGTCACATTCTCTCTCTCCGCCACTCCTCATCCACGCCTCGCTACAAATGAGCGCCGGTCGCATCCCTGTGGTTGAGTTCCGCAGACCTCCCAGCAGCCCCTGTGGCTCAGACTTAGATAATAAAAGCATTCCTTCCATATGGGACGCACATTTTATGGATTTATCTATGGCTCTGTCTAAACCAGCTTGTGTTTATTTTCTTGTGTATGTGTTTGTCTGTTTGTCGCTGCTTCAGCACTGCTCGGCTGCATGTGTGTGCACGCGCTGAGCGAGTTTATATGGGAGGCAGCCAGTGTTTTGTACACACGGTCTGTCAGGCTGTGTTATAGTGGGCCTCACCTCCAGGCTGGTTTAAATATTAAGAGTGAGTGGTGGCTCAACATGCATATTTTAATGCTGCCCTTGTGTGGATGCATGAAGTGGCACATTACTGGTTATTCGACACAGCAAAACTTCAACTTAATTATCATGATCTGAACCAGTCGGATTGCACGCACTTACCTGACCTTAATGAGCCAATCGCACCGCGCATGACAGAATAGGCACTCACACGCAAAAAGACACATTTGGCCGCACACAAACACATGCAAAGAAAAATACACACAGATGGTGGCGCAAGACACAATATGCTTTTGCTGGCTTGCTTCACGACCGTTAATAAAACATGGAGTTGGTGAGACATTCATTCCAGACAAACCCATCTCCAAACAAGGCTTTGTGCTTAATAATACAGATATGAATTTATCTCTCTTCTCCTCTATTTCTCCACTTGTGTGCCCTGGGATTGGGTCATGTTGGGTTTCGCCCCCCAGGGGTGGCGAGGGCTCGTGGGATGTTCGCTTTCTTATTAATTGAATTTTAAAGTGACCTTGCAGTGATATTGATCTGCATTTGATGAAACGCACACTTACACACGGGGAGACACATCCATCCTGCCTCGTGCATCCTTCACAAGCTCAAGGTTAGCGTAGTAGCAAAGTAAGCAGCGAGTTGGAGTCCTTCGTGGTGTGGAATATTTGTCAGAGTTCTGTGATGGCTGAAGTTTGGGAGTTGTGCTGAGCCGTGCAATAACAGGCGGGAGAGACAAGAAGAGAAGAAGGTGGAGGAAGGGGAAAATGGTGTGTGAGCAAGAGAAGGAGGGCGGGAGGGAGGGGTGGAGCACGTCCAAAGTGCTCGGTAAAGTCAGTGTGATGGTGTGGCGGGGGGTAAAAAGGGAGAAGAGAAAGAACAGGATGCTATTGTGTTACTGGATTTTAAAGGAAGTGAAGAGGAAGCGAGTGCAGGGTACAGCCAGGTGCGAGGGAGAGAAAGACTTCTCTGACCTATTTTAAAGAGTTTGGATGCTGCTTGGCCCCAGTAGCAGCTCCCTCTTCTGGCACAAAATAAGCAATACACCCAGAACACCATCTGTATTAAGTGTTTTCATTCCTCATTAGCTGCAATGAAAGTGAGGTTTTTACAAATTACTTGCATCTGAACACGCTCATGCATCACTTTGCCTGTTAACAACAGCTGTCAGAGCGAATTTCGGATTTTAACACCAAAACAGACTGATGGCTGTGATTGCAGGAAGCAGTTCACAAATGTCTCTTATCTGTGGCAAAGATCTAAAGTTTCTTCGTCAAGAAAAAGTAAAGGTTTATTTCATCCTCGGCGCCTCGATTCTGCTGAACTATACGTGCAAACATGGAGTTGGTGTGTTGCATGTAGCTGTGTCACACCCACGAGTGTGAGAATGATCCAGCGACTGTGTGTGTTCATGTGTGGGTGTGTGCTTGCATGCCTGCATGGGAGTGTGAGGGTGTGAAGGAAGAAACGGTGGAAACTGCAGTATCTCAAATTCAGTTTCTTTATGTCTTCTTTCAAATTGACTCCTTTCTTTATATTCATCTCTCTGTGGAACTCTCCTCTCCTCTCTTCAATCTCTTTTTGTTTAATCAGACTGACAGAAATGTCATTGTGAAATGTACACAAAAACATGCTCAACAAGGAGAGACTTTTTTTAAACACTTGAGAGAGTTTTACCCAGTGCGCCGAAGTTTTGTGTGTGTCATTATGCGCTATTAGTCAGGCCAGACATGGGAGTAGGGTTAAACACAGTGACTCACAGATCTAATCTTTCTGCTTGCTGACATTTACAGAGACAGACGGATGTTCAAGAGCCTCTGATAATTTCTGGCGTTCATCACAAACATCAACGCTGATTGTCCGCTTAACTGGTACATGCAGGGGTTAATGGCAATTGATTGTTTGCTGTTAATCACCGCGCTTTGTGATTACCTGGCAGGGTCGTATTGATTGCTCATTGATCAGTGCATCTCCGCCACTCTTCTTCCACTGTGTCTGTGAGCTCACTGTCATTTAGCACTTTGCTGGTGCAATATTGTCGTTATGACACCCCAGGCGTCGGTGTTGCTCAATGACTCCCTGGTGGCAAATGTCTGCTGCGTTACAGAGGCAACGGTAGGTCAGACAAAGTTTGATTTTCATGGGAGGAGAGAGGAAAACAGAACTGGAGAGAATGTATCTGAGTAAGGCCTGAATGGATTACTGAAAGGGCCTACCACACACAGGCCTCTGGGCCCAAAGTGTCTTCACCTGCAAAATGTCAAATGTATAAATTAACACATGGGTCCAGGAAGGAACTAGAAATAACCACAAAGAGACACAAAAAGACCACAAAGACATGCAAAGGAACTGCAAAGAAACACAAAATAACTACAAAAATGGTCAAAACAACCACAAAATGACTACAAAGAGACACAAAACAACCACAAAGAGATAGAAAACAACAAAAAGAGACAGTAAATATATGCCTCAAAGAGACACAAAACAGCCAGAGAGAGAGAGAGATAACATGACAACAGAGACCTAAAAGACAATAGAATTACACAAAACAACCACAGAGACACAAAAATGAATACAAAAACAGGCAAAATAACCACAAAATGACTACAGAAAGACACAAAATAACAACAAAGAGACACAAATTACAACAAAATGACACAAACACAAAGAGACATAAAACAATAAAAAAGACCAAAAGGACCTTAAAGATACACAAAACAACAACAAAGAGACACAAAATGACAAAAAAGACAATAAAAGACCTCAAAGAGACAAACCAACCACAAGGAGACACAAAAATAAATACCAAAACAGGAAAAATAACCACAAAATAACAACAAAGAGACACAAAATAACAACAGAGACACAAAATGACTACACAGAGACGAGAAAGAACTGCAGAGACACAAAAACGAATACAAAAACAGGAAAAGTAACCACAAAATGACTAGACAGAGACACATAACGACAAAAAAGACAACAAATTACCTCAAAAAGACACAAAACGACCACAAGGAGACACAAAATGACCATAAAGACACACAACACCACAAAAAGATGCATAACAACCACAAAAACTGCTAAAAAGTCTGTTTATCTTGCTCCTGTGTAGGAAAAAAGTGTTGGGGTCCTTCATATCTGTGCCCAGGGGCCCATTGTCTCATAATCCGCCCATGGAGTTACGCTGCATGTTCAATCGTGGCCTTCTGGCTCTCTTCAGCCTGCTTGCTTTACCTCCTCACAACAATCAGGTCTATGGTCAGGTTGGGTGAGGGTGTGGTGTGACTTAAAAATAAGAGTTTACTCTCACCTCTCTCTCTCTCTGTCTCCATCTCATTCATTTCTGTACCTTGGTGTGCCTGGCCCTAGCCTCCATTAAAAACCTTGTCTAAAGTAATGAGTTTAAAGTCGGGGTACCTGTCTCAGCTGTGGGAATAGAAACAGAGTGTGTGTGTGTGTGTGTTTGTGTGTTTCTTGTGTGTGTGTGTTTCTTGCACCTTGTGTGAGCGTGTTACTGCACACCCAGGATTTTGAGAATAATTGCATGTGTTTGTGTGTATGCTTGTGTGTGTGCGCCAAGGCTTTGAGGTACGCTTTGACAGCTGCGAATTTAATAAGCAAACGTTAAAGGTAGGAGGGAGGGGGGATGGGGGGGGGGGTATGCATAGGGCTCCGCTTATGAAATATGAATGACTGTTTCTGCATCTTCTTCAGCGCACTTGATATCGTCTCTGGTTTGCAATTTCCCTGCCTCGCTCTGAGCAGGATGCACAGTCCAGCAGTCTTGTGAGAGGGGGGGATACTTGTACTGTATATAGATATCTTTCCTCAACTTGTCAAACTGAGCCACTCACAGTTTTAATAGGCTCTGTCATATCATGACTTAAAGCAATATTTCTCTTTGGTGGACGTTTTTTACATTTTAGCATACGTACCCCGGAGTGGCTGCATGAGTAGTCACTCACCAATACTAAGTGACTCGGCTCTTTAAATTGATGTCACACACTTCTTTGTCTCAGTTTGGTAGGCAACAAAGTAAAGCAAGGTAGTTCAGGACTTTGCACCACACCACAACATGTAGAAAGTTTCTGATTGCTTATTAACCAATTAAG